>NW_028327804.1:1907782-1977774 GCF_031878675.1 Megascapheus bottae | reverse complement strand
GGTGAGGGTTAGGGTAAGTGTTAGGTTTAGGGTTAGGGTTAGGTTTAGGATAAGAGTAAGGGTTATGGTTAGGGTTAGGGTTAGCGTTAGGGTTAGGGTTAGGGTTAGGAGTTAGGGTTAGGGTTAGGGTTAGGGTAAGGTTTAGGGTAAGGGTAAGGGTTAGGGTTAGGGTAAGGGTAAGTGTTAGGTTTAGGGTTGGGGTTAGGGTTAGGGTTAGGGTTTAGCTTCATTGTTAGGGTTAGGTTAAGGGTTAGGGTTAGGGTTAGGTTATAGGGTTAGGGTTTAGGGTTTGGGTTAGGGTTAGGTTTAGGTTAAGGGTAAAGGATAGGGTTAGTTTTAGGGTTAGGTTTGTGTTAGGGTGAGGGTTAGGGTAAGTGTTAGGGTTAGTTTTAGGGTTAGGGTTAGGATAAGGGTAAGGGTTAGGGTTAGGGTTAGGGTTAGCGTTAAGGTTAGGGTTAGGTTTAGGGTATGGGTAAGGGTTAGGTTGAGGGTTAGGGTTAGGGTTAGAGTTAGGGTAAGGGTAAGGGATAGGTTTATGGTTAGGGTTAGGGTTAGGGTAGGGTTAGGGTTAGGGTTAGGGTTAGGGTTAGGGTGAGTGTTAGGGTGAGTGTTAGGGTTAGGGTTAGGGTTAGGATAAGTGTAAGGGTTAGGTTTAGGTTTAGGGTTAGGGTAGGGGTAGGAAAAGGGTAAGGGTTGGGGTAAGGTTTAGAGTTAGGGTAAGGATTATGGTTAGGGCAAAGTAAGGGTAAGGGTTAGGTTAAGGGTTAGGGTTAGGGTTAGGGTTAGGCTTTGGGTTAGGGTTAAGGTTACGGTTAGGGTAAGGGTTAGGGTTAGAGAAATGGTAAAGGTTAGGGTTAGGGTTAGGGTTAGGGTAAGAATTAGGGTTAGCCTTAGGTTAGGGTTAGCATTAAGGTTAGGGTTAGTGTTAGGGTAAGGGTAAAGGTTAGGCTTAGGGTTAGGGTTAGGGTAAGGATTAGGGTTAGGGTTAGGGTTAGGGTAAGGTTTAGGGTTAGGGTTAGGGTTAGCATTAAGTTTAGGGTTAGGGTTAGAGTAAGGGTAAGGGTTAGGGTTAGGGTTAGGGTTATGGGTTAGGGTTAGGGTTAGGGTTAGGGTACGATTAGTGTTAGGATTAGGGTAAGGGTAAAGGTGAGGGTTAGGGTTAGAGTTACTTTTAGGGTTAGGTTTAAGGTTAGGTTTAGGGTAAGGGTTAGGGTTAGGGTTAGGGTTTGGGTTAGGTTTAGGGTTAGGGTTAGGGTTAGCGTTAGGGTTAGGTTTAAAGTTAGGTTTAGGGTAAGGGTTAGGGTTAGGATTAGGGTTTGGGTTAGGGTTAGGTTAAGGGCTTGGGTTAGGGAAAGGGTAAGGTTTTGGTTTATTTTTAGGGTTAGGGTAAGGATTAGGGTTAGGGTTAGGGTTAGCATTACCATTAAGGTTAGGGTTAGTGTAAGGGTAAGGGTTAGGTTAGGGTTAGGGTTAGGGTAAGGATTAGGGTTAGGGTTAGGTTTAGGGTAAGGGTTAGGGTTAGGGTTAGGGGTAGCATTAATGTTAGGGTTAGGGTTAGGGTTAGGGTTAGGATTAGGATTAGCGGTTAGGGTTAGGTTTAGGGTAAGGGTAAGAGTAAGGATTAGGTTTAGGGTTAGGGTTATGTTTAGGGTTAGGCTTAGGGTTAAGGTAGGGGTAAGGGTTAGGTAGAGGGTTAGGGTTCGGGTTAGGTTTAGGTTTAGGTTTAGGATTAGGGTTAGGGTAAGGCTAAGTGTTAGGGTTAGGGTTAGGGTTAGGGTAAGTGTAAAGGTTAGGGTTACGGTTAGTTTTAGGGTTAGGTGTTAGGGTTAGGGTTAGGGTTAGGGTAAGGTAAGGGTTATGGTTAGTTTTACGGTTAGGTTTAGGGTTAGGGTGAGGGTTAGGGTAAGTGTTAGGGTTAGGGTTAGGGTTAGGATAAGAGTAAGGGTTAGGGTAAGGCTTAGGGTTAGCGTTAGGGTTAGGGTTAGTGTTAGGGGTTAGGGATAGGGTTAGGGTTAGGGCTAGGGTAATGTTTAGGGTAAGGGTAAGGGTGAGGGTTAGGGTAAGGTTAAGTTTAGGGTTAGGGTTAGCGTTAGGGTTAGGATAAGGGAAAGGGTTAGGGTTAGGGGTAGGGTAAGGGTAAGTGTTAGGGTTAGGGTTAGGGTTAGGGTTAGGGCTTAGCGTCAGGGTTAGGGTTAGTGTAAGTGTTAGGGTTAGGTTTAGGGTTAGGGTTAGGGTATAGGGTTAGTGTTTAGGGTTAGGGTTACAGTTGGGGTTAGGGTTAGGGTAAGGGTAACTGATAGGGTTAGTTTTAGGGTTATGTTTGTGTTAGGGTGAGGGTTAGGCTAAGTGTAGGGTTAGGGTTAGGGTTAGGGTAAGGGTAAGAGTTAGGGTAAGGGTTAGGGTTAAGGTTAGGGTTAGGGTAAGGATTAGTGTTAGGGTTAGAGTAAAGGTAAGGGTGTGGGTTTGGGTTAGGGTTAGGGTTAGGATTAAGGTTAGGGTTAGGGTAAGCTAAGGGTTAGGTTTACGGTTAGGGTTTGGGTTAGGTTTAAGGTTAGGGTTAGGATAAGGGTTAGGGTTAGGGAAAGGGTAAGTGTTAGGGTAAGGGTTAGTGTTAGGGTTAGGGATATTGTAAGGATTAGGGTTAGGGTTAGGGTAAGGATTAGGGTTAGGGTTAGGGTTAGGTTAAGCGTTAGGTTTAGGGATAGGGTTAGGGTTAGGGTAAAGGTTAGGGTTAGGGTAAGGGTAAGTGTTAGGGTTAGGTTTAGGGTTAGGCTTAGGTTTAGTGTTAGGGTTAGGTTTAGGGTTAGGTTTAGATAAGGGTAAGGGTTAGGGTTAGGGTGAGGGTTAGAGATAGGGGTTAGGGTTAGTTTTAGGTTTAGGGTTAGGGTGAGGGTTAGGGTAAGTGTTAGGGTTAGGGTTAGTGTTAGGTTTAGGATAAGGGTAACGGTTATGGTTAGGTTTAGGTTTACGTATAGGGTTAAGTTTTATAAGGGTAAGGGTTAGGGTTAGGGTTAAGGTTAGGGTTAGGGTATGGGTTAGGGTTAAGGTTACGGTTATGGTAAGAGTTAGGGTTAGAGAAATGGTAAGGGTTAGGGTTAGGTTTAGGGTAAGGATTAGGGTTAGGGTTAGGGTTAGGGTAAGTGTTAGGGTTACGTTAAGGTTAGGGTTAGGGTAAGGTTAAGGGTTAGGGTTAGGGTTAGGGTTAGGCTTAAGGTTAGAGTTAGGGTTAGGGTAAGGGTTAGGGTAAGGGATAGGGTTAGGGTTAGGGGTTAGGTTAGGGTTAGGGTTATGGTTAGTGTAAGGGTAAGAGTTAAGTTTAGGGTTAGGGTTAGGGTAAGGGTTAGGGTTAGGGTAAGGGTTAGGGTTAGGGTTAGCGTAAGGATTAGGGTTAGGGTTAGGGTTAGGGTAAAGATTAGGGTTAGGGTTAGGTTTCGGCTTAGGGTTAGGGTTAGGGTTAGGGTTATGGTTAGGGTTAGGGTTAGGTTGAGGGTTAGGGTTAGGTTTAGGGTTATTGTTAGGGTAAGTGTAAGAGATAGGGTTAGGGTTAGGGTGAGGGTGAGGGTTAGTGTTAGTGTTAGGGTTAGGGTAAGGTTAAGTGTTAGGGTTAGGGTTAGGGTTAGTGTAAGGGTAAGTGTTAGGATTAGGGTTAGGGTTAGGGTTAGGTTTAGGGTTGGGGTTAGGGTTAGGGTTAGGTTAAGGATAAGGGTAAGGGTTAGGCTTAGGGTTAGGGTTAGGGGTTAGGGTTAGGGTTAGTTTTAGGGTTAGGGTAAGGGTAAGGGTAAGTGTTAGGGTTAGGGTTAGGGTTAGGTGTAGGGGTTAGGGTTAGGGTTAGGATTAGGGTAAGTGTTAGGGTTAGGGTTAGTGTTAGTGTAAGGGTAAGTGTTAGGATTAGGGTTAGTATTAGGGTTAGGGTTAGGTATAGGGTTAGGGTTAGGGTTAGGGTTATGATAAGGGTAAGGGTTAGGGTTAGGGTTAGGGTTAGGGGTTAGGGTTAGGGTTAGGTTTAGGGTTAGGGATAGGTTTACGGTAAGGGTAAGGGTTAGGATAAGTGTATGGTTAGGGTTTGGGTTAGGGTTGGGGGTTAAGGGTATGGTTAGGATTAGAGTTAGGGTTAGGGTAAGGGTAAGGGTGAGGGTTAGGTTTAGGGTTAGGGTTAGGGTTAGGGTAAGGTTTAGGGTTAGTGTAAGTGTTAAGGTTAGGTTTAATCTTAGGGTTAGGTTAAGGGTAAGGTTTAGGTTTAGGGTTAGTGATAGATTTAGGGTTAGTGTTAGGGTAAAGGTAAGGTTTAGGGTTAGGGTTAGGGTTAGGGGTTAGGTTTAGCGTTAGGGTAAGGTATAGGGTTAGGGTTAGGGTTAGGATTAGGGTTAGGGTTAGGGTAAGGTATAGGGTTAGGGTTAGGGAAAGTGTTAGGATTAGGGTTAGGGTTAGGGTTAAGATAAGGGTAGGGGTTAGGATTAGGGTTAGGTTTAGGGGTTAGGGTTAGGGTTAGGTTTAGGATTAGGGTTAGGGTAAGGGTAAGTGTTAGGATAGGGTAACGGTTAGGGTTAGTGTTAGGGTTAGGGTTAGGGAAAGTGTTAGGATTAGGGTTAGGGTTAGGGTTAAGATAAGAGTAGGGGTTAGGGTTAGGGTTAGAGTTAGTGTTAAGGTTATAGTTAAGGTTAGGGTAAGGGTTAGGTTTAGGGTAAGGGTTAGGGTAAGGGTAAGAGTAAGTGTTACGGTTAGGGTTAGGGTTAGAGCAAGGGTAAGGTTTAGGATTAGGGTTAGGGTTAGGTTTAGGGTTAGGGGTTAAGGTTAGGGTTAGCGTTAGGGTTAGGTTTAGGGTTAGGTTTAGGGTAAGGGGAATTATTAGGGTTACTGTTAGGGTGAGGTTTAGGGTTAGGGTTATGTTTAGTGTTTGGGTTAGGGTTAGGGAAAGTGTTAGGTTTATGGTAAGGGTAAGGGTTAGGCTTAGGGTTAGGGTTAGGGTTAGATTTAGTGTTAGGGTTATGGTTAGCGTTAGGGTAAGGGTTAGGGTTAGGGTTAGGGTTAGAGTTAGGGTTAGGGTAAGGGAAAGTGTAAGGGTTAGGTTTAGTGTTAGGGTTAGGGTTAGGGGTTAGGGTTAGGGTTAGGGTTACGGTAAGGGTAAGTGTTAGGGTTAGGGTTAGGGTTAGGGTTAGGTTAGGTTTATTATAAGAGTAAGGGTTAGGGTTGGGGTTAGGTTTAGGGTTAGTATTAGTGTTACGGTAAGGGTTAGGGTTATGTTTAGTATTAGGGTAAGGGTAAGGGTTAGGGTTAGGGTAAGGGTTAAGGTTAGGATTAGCGTTAGGTTTAGGTTAAACGTTAGGGTTAGGGTAAGGGTTAAGATTAGGGTTAGAGTAAGGTTTAGGGTTAGGATTATTGTTAGGGTACAGGGTTAGAGTTAGGGTTCGGGTTAGGCTTAGGGTTAGGGTAGGGTTAAGGGTTAGGATGAGGGTTAGGGTTAGGGTT
Organism: Megascapheus bottae; assembly: GCF_031878675.1. Classification (NCBI taxonomy): domain Eukaryota; kingdom Metazoa; phylum Chordata; class Mammalia; order Rodentia; family Geomyidae; genus Megascapheus; species Megascapheus bottae. The sequence continues at coordinate 1,972,308 of NW_028327804.1, read as the reverse complement.
AGGGTTAAGGTAAGGGTAAGTGTTAGGATTAGGGTTAGGTTTATTGTTAGGGTAGGGTATGGGTTATGGTTAGGGTTAGGGTTAGGTGTTGGGGTTAGGTTTAGTGTTAGGGTTAGGGTTAGGGTAAGTGTTAGGGTTAGGGTTAGGGTTAGAGTTAGTGTTAGGTAAGTGACAGGGTAAGGGTTAGGGTTAGTGTTAGGGTTAGGGTTAGAGGTTAGCGTTAGGGTTAGGGTTACGGTAAGGGTAAGGGTTAGGGTTATTGTTAGGGTTTGGATTAGGGTTAGGGTTACAGTAAGGGTAACGGTTAGGTTTAGGATTAGGTTAAGGATAAGGGTTAGGTTTAGGGTAAGGGTAAGGGTGAGGTTTAGGGTTAGGGTGAAAGTTAGGTTTAGGGTTAGGGTTAGGGTTAAGATAAGGGTAAGGGTTAGGGTTAGGTTTAGGATTAGGGATTAGGGTTAGGGTTAGGTTTAGGTTTAGGGTTAGGGTAAGGGTAAGGGTTAGGATAAGGGTTAGGTTTAGGGTTAGGGTTAGAGTAAGTGTAAGGGTGAGGGTTAGGGTTAGGGTTAGGGTTAGGGTTAGGGTCAGGGTAAGGGTAAGGGTTAGGTTTAGGGTTAGGGTTAGGTTTTAGGGTTAGGGTTAGGGTTAGGATTAGTGTTAGGGTAAGAGTAAGGGTTAGGGTTAGGGTTAGGGTTAGGTTTAGGGTTGGTGTTAGGGTTAGGGTTAGGTTTAGGATAAGGGTAAGGGTTAGGGTTAGGGTTAGGGTTAGGGGTTAGGATTAGGGTTACGTTTAGGGTTAGGGTAAGGGTAAGTGTTAGGGTTAGGTTTAGTGTAAGGGTAAGTGTTAGGATTAGGGTTAGAATTAGGGTTAGGGTAAGTGTTCGCGTTAGGGTAAGGGTAAGTGTTAGGGTTATGGTTATGGTTAGTGTAATGGTAAGTGTTAGGATTAGGGTTAGGATTAGGGTTAGGGTTAGGTTTAGGGTTAATGTTATGGTTAAGGTTAGGGTTAGGTTTAGGATAAGGGTATGGGTTAGGGTTTGGGTTAGGTTTAGGGGTTAGGGTTAAGTTTAGGTTTAACGTTAGGGTTAGGGTAAGGGTAAGAGTTAGGATAAGGGTAACGGTTAGGGTTTGGGTTAGGGTTAGGGTTAGGGGTTATGGTTAGGTTTAGGATTAGGGTTAGAGTTAGGGTTAGGGAAAGTGTTAGCTTTAGGGTTAGGGTTAGGGTTTAGATAAGAGTAAATGTTAGGGTTAGGGTTAGGATTAGGGATTAGGGTTAGGGTTAGGTTTAGGGTTAGGGTTAGGGTAAGGGTAAGGTTTAGGAAAAGGGTAACGGTTAGGGTTAGGGGTAGGGTTAGGGGTTAGGGTTTTGGTTAGGGTAAGGGTTAGGTTGAGGGTTAGTGTTAGAGTAAGGGTAAGTGTGAGGTTTAGGGTTAGGGTTAATGTCAGGGTAAGGGTAAGGGTTAGGGTTAGGGTTAGGGTTAAGGTTATTGTTAGGGTTCGGGTAAGGGTTAGGGTTAGGGTAAGGGTAAGGGTAAGGGTAAGGGGAAGTGTTAGGGTTAGGGTTAGGGTTAGGGTTAGGATAAAGGTAAGGCTTAGGGTTAGGGTTAGGGTTAGGTTTAGGGTTAGGGGTTAATGTTAGGGTTAGCGTTAGTGTTAGATTTAAGTTCAGGTAGGGTAAGGGGAATTATTAGGGTTAGAGTTAGGGTTAGGGTTAGGTTTAGGGTTAGGGTTATGTTAGTGTTAGGGTTAGGGTTAGGGAAAGGGTTAGGATTACGGTAAGGGTAAGGGTTAGGCTTAGGATTAGGGTTAGGGTTAGGTTTAGTGTTAGGGTTAGGGTTAGGGTTAGGGTAAGTGTTAGGGTTAGGGTTAGGGTTAGAGTTAGTGTTAGGTAAGTGACAGGGTAAGGGTTAGGGTTAGTGTTAGGGTTAGGGTTAGAGGTTAGCGTTAGGGTTAGGGTTACGGTAAGGGTAAGGGTTAGGGTTAGGGTTAGAGTTAGGGTTAGGGTAAGGGAAAGTGTAAGGGTTAGGTTTAGTGTTAGGGTTAGGGTTAGGGGTTAGGGTTAGGGTTAGGGTTACGGTAAGGGTAAGTGTTAGGGTTAGGGTTAGGGTTAGGGTTAGGTTAGGTTTATTATAAGAGTAAGGGTTAGGGTTAGGGTTAGGTTTAGGGTTAGTATTAGTGTTACGGTAAGGGTTAGGGTTATGTTTAGTATTAGGGTAAGGGTAAGGGTTAGGGTTAGGGTAAGGGTTAAGGTTAGGATTAACGTTAGGTTTAGGTTAAACGTTAGGGTTAGGGTAAGGGTTAAGATTAGGGTTAGAGTAAGGTTTAGGGTTAGGATTATTGTTAGGGTACAGGGTTAGAGTTAGGGTTCGGGTTAGGCTTAGGGTTAGGGTAGGGTTAAGGGTTAGGATGAGGGTTAGGGTTAGGGTTAGGGTTAAGGTAAGGGTAAGTGTTAGGATTAGGGTTAGGTTTATTGTTAGGGTAGGGGTATGGGTTATGGTTAGGGTTAGGGGTAGGTGTTGGGGTTAGGTTTAGTGTTAGGGTTAGGGTTAGGGTAAGTGTTAGGGTTAGGGTTAGGGTTAGAGTTAGTGTTAGGTAAGTGACAGGGTAAGGGTTAGGGTTAGTGTTAGGGTTAGGGTTAGAGGTTAGCGTTAGGGTTAGGGTTACGGTAAGGGTAAGGGTTAGGGTTATTGTTAGGGTTTGGATTAGGGTTAGGGTTACAGTAAGGGTAACGGTTAGGTTTAGGATTAGGTTAAGGATAAGGGTTAGGTTTAGGGTTAGGTTTAGGGTTAGTGTTGGTGTTAAGTTTAGGGTTAGGGTTAGGATTAGGGTAAGGGTTAGGGTTAGGCTTAGGGTTAGGGTAAGGGGAAGTATTAGGGTTAGGGTAAGGCTTAGGGGTAGAGTTAGGGTAAGTGTAAGGGGTTAGGGTTAGGATTAGGCTAGGGTTAGTCTGAGGGTTAGGGTTAGGGTTAGGGTTAGGTTTAGGGTTATGTTTAGGATAAGGGTAAGGTTTAGGGTTAGGGTTAGGGTTTAAGGTTATTTTTAGTTTTAGGTTTAGGGTTAGGGTTAGGGTAAGGGTAAGGGTTAGGATAAGGGTAACGGTTATGTTTTGGGTTAGGTTTAGGGTTAGGGGTTATGGTTGGCGTTGGGATTAGGGTTAGGGTTAGGGTAGGGTAATGGTGAGGGTTAAGGTAAGGGTTAGGGTTAGGGTTAGGGTAAGGGTAAGTGTTAGGGTTAGGGTTAGGGTTAGGTTTAGTGTAAGGATAAGTGTTAGGATTAGGGTTAGGTTTAAGTTTAGGGTTAGGGTTAGGTTTAGGGTTGGGGTTAGGGTTAGGGTTAGGTTTAGAATAAGGGTAATGGTTAGGGTTAGGGTTAGGGTTAGGGGTTAGGGTAGGGTTAGGTTTAGTGTTAGGGTAAGGATAAGCGTTAGTTTTAGGGTTAGGGTTAGGTGTAGGTGTTAGGGTTAGGGTTAGGGTTAGGGTAAGGGTTAGGGTTAGGGTTAGGTTTCGGGTTAGGGTAAGGGTAAGTGTTAGCGTTAGGGTTAATGTTAGGGTTTGTGTAAGGGTAAGTGTTAGGATTAGGATTACTATTAGGGTTAGGGTTAGGTTTAGGGTTAGGGTTAGGGTTAGGGTTAGGGTTAGGTTTAGGATAAGGGTAAGGGTTAGGGTTAGGGTTAGGGTAAGGGTTAGGGTAGGGTAAGGGTAGGTTAGGATAAGGGTAACGGTTAAGGGTGTTTGGGTTAGGGTTAGGGTTACGGGTTATGGTTAGGGTAAGGATTAAGGTTAGGGTTAGGGTAAGGGTAAGGGTGAGGGTTAGTTTTAGGGTTAGGGTTAGGGTTAGGGTATGGATAAGGGTGAGGGTTAGGTTTAGGGTAAGGGTAAGTGTTAGGGTTAGGGTTAGGGTTCGGGTAAGGGTAAGGGTGAAGTTTAGGGTTAGGGTGAGTTTAGGTTTAGGTTTAGGGTTAGGGTTAAGATAAGAGTAAGGTTAGGGTTCGGGGTTATGGTTAGGGTTAGGATTAGGGTTAGGTTAGGGTTAGGGTTAGGGTTAGGTTAGGGTTAGGGTTAGGGTTAGGGTAAGGGTAAGGGTGAGGTTTAGGGTTAGGGTGAGTTTAGGTTTAGGTTTAGGGTTAGGGTTAAGATAAGAGTAAGGGTTAGGGTTAGGGGTTATGGTTAGGGTTAGGATTAGGGTTAGGTTTAGGGGTAAGGGTAAGGGTTAGGATTAGGGTTAGGGTTAGGTTTAAGTTTAGGGTTATGTTTAGGGCAAGGGTAGGGGTAGGGTTAGGGTTAGGAGTTATGGTTAGGGTAAGGATTAAGGATAGGGTTAGGGTAAGGGTAAGGGTGAGGGTTAGTTTTAGGGTTAGGGTTAGGTTTAGGGTAAGGGTTAGAATTAGGGTAAGGGTAAAAGTTAGGGTTAATCTTAGGGTTAGGGTTAGGGTTAGGGTTAGGGTTAGTGTTAGGTTTAGGTTTAGTGGTAGGATAAGGGTAAGTGTTAGGGTTAGGGTTAGGGATAGGGGTTAGGGTTAGGGTAAGGTATAGGGTAAGGGTTAGGGTTAGGTAAGGGTAAGTGTTAGGGTTAGGGTTAGGGGAAGGGTAAGGGTGAGGTTTAGGGTTAGGGTGAGGGTTAGGTTTAGGGTTAGGGTTAGGGGTTAGGGTTAGGGTAAGTGTTAGGTTTAGTGTTAGGGTTCGGTTTAAGATAAGGGTAAGGGTTAGGTTTAGGGTTAGGATTTGGGTTTAGTTTTAGGGTTAGGTTTAGTGTTAGGGTAGGGTAAGGGTAAGGGTTAGGATAAGGGTAACGATTAGGCTTAGTGTTAGGCTTAGGGTTAGGGGTCAGGGTTAGGGTTAGGGTAAGGGTTAGGTTTAGGGTTAGGGTTAGAGTAAGGGTAAGGGTGAGGGTTAGGGTTAGGGTTACGGTTAGGGGCAGGGTAAGGGTAAGGGTTAGGGTTAGGTTAAGGTTAGGGTTAGGTTTAGGGGTTAGGGTTAGGGTTACTTTTAGTGTTAGGGTAAGGGTAAACGTTAGGGTTAGGGTTAGGGTTAGGGTTAGGGTTAGGGTTTAGGGTTAGGGTTAGGGTTAGGTTTAGGGTTGGTGTTAGGGTTAGGGTTAGGTTTAGGATAAGAGTAAGGGTTAGGGTTAGGGTTAGGGTTAGGGTTAGGGGTTAGGATTAGGGTTACGTTTAGGGTTAGGGTAGGGGTAAGTGTTAGGGTTAGGGTTAGGTTTAGAGTAAGGGTAAGTGTTAGGATTAGGGTTAGAATTAGGGTTAGGGTAAGGGTTCGCGTTTGGGTAAGGGTAAGTGTTAGGGTTAGGGTTATGGTTAGTGTAATGGTAAGTGTTAGGATTAGGGTTAGGATTAGGGTTAGGGTTAGGTTTAGGGTTAAGGTTATGGTTAGGGTTAGGGTTAGGTTTAGGAGAAGAGTAAGGGTTAGGGTTAGGGTTAGGGTTAGGGGTTAGGGTTAGGGTTAAGTTTAGGTTTAACGTTAGGGTTAGGGTAAGGGTAAGAGTTAGGATAAGGGTAACGGTTAGGGTTTGGGTTAGGGTTAGGGGTTATGGTTAGGGTTAGGATTAGGTTTAGGGTTAGGGAAAGTGTTAGCTTTAGGGTTAGGGTTAGTGTTTAGATAAGAGTAAGGGCTAGGGTTAGGGGTAGGATTAAGGATTAGGGTTAGGGTTAGGTTTAGGGTTAGGGTTAGGGTAAGGGTAAGGGTTAGGAAAAGGGTAACGGTTAGGGTTAGTGTTAGGGTTAGTGTTAGGGGTTAGGGTTAGAGTTAGGGTAAGGGTTAGGTTTAGGGTTAGTGTTAGAGTAAGGGTAAGTGTGAGGGTTAGGGTTAGGGTTAGGGTCAGGGTAAGGGTAAGGGTTAGGGTTAGGTTTAGGGTTAAGGTTATTGTTATGGTTAGGGTAAGGGTTAGGGTTAGGGTAAGGGTTAGGGTAAGGGTAAGGGGAAGTGTTAGGGTTAGGGTTAGGTTTAGGGTTGGTGTTAGGGTTAGGGTTAGGTTTAGGATAAGAGTAAGGGTTAGGGTTAGGGTTAGGGTTAGGGTTAGGGGTTAGGATTAGGGTTACGTTTAGGGTTAGGGTAAGGGTAAGTGTTAGGGTTAGGGTTAGGTTTAGAGTAAGGGTAAGTGTTAGGATTAGGGTTAGAATTAGGGTTAGGGTAAGGGTTCGCGTTTGGGTAAGGGTAAGTGTTAGGGTTAGGGTTATGGTTAGTGTAATGGTAAGTGTTAGGATTAGGGTTAGGATTAGGGTTAGGGTTAGGTTTAGGGTTAAGGTTATGGTTAGGGTTAGGGTTAGGTTTAGGAGAAGAGTAAGGGTTAGGGTTAGGGTTAGGGTTAGGGGTTAGGGTTAGGGTTAAGTTTAGGTTTAACGTTAGGGTTAGGGTAAGGGTAAGAGTTAGGATAAGGGTAACGGTTAGGGTTTGGGTTAGGGTTAGGGGTTATGGTTAGGGTTAGGATTAGGTTAGGGTTAGGGAAAGTGTTAGCTTTAGGGTTAGGGTTAGTGTTTAGATAAGAGTAAGGGCTAGGGTTAGGGGTAGGATTAAGGATTAGGGTTAGGGTTAGGTTCAGGGTTAGGGTTAGGGTAAGGGTAAGGGTTAGGAAAAGGGTAACGGTTAGGGTTAGTGTTAGGGTTAGTGTTAGGGGTTAGGGTTAGAGTTAGGGTAAGGGTTAGGTTTAGGGTTAGTGTTAGAGTAAGGGTAAGTGTGAGGGTTAGGGTTAGGGTTAGGGTCAGGGTAAGGGTAAGGGTTAGGGTTAGGTTTAGGGTTAAGGTTATTGTTATGGTTAGGGTAAGGGTTAGGGTTAGGGTAAGGGTTAGGGTAAGGGTAAGGGGAAGTGTTAGGGTTAGGGTTAGGGTTAGGGTTAGGATAAGGGTAAGGTTTAGGGTTAGGGTTAGGGTTAGGTTTAGGGTTAGGCGTTAATGTTAGGGTTAGCGTTAGGGTTAGGTTTAAGTTCAGGTAGGGTAAGGGGAATTATTAGAGTTAGAGTTAGGGTTAGGGTTAGGTTTAGGGTTAGGGTTATGTTTAGTGTTAGGGTTAGGGTTAGGGAAAGGGTTAGGATTACGGTAAGGGTAAGGGTTAGGCTTAGGGTTAGGGTTAGGGTTAGGTTTAGTGTTAGGGTTAGGGTTAGGGTTAGGGTAAGGGTTAGGGTTAGGGTTTGGGTTAGAGTTAGGGTTAGGTAAGTGACAGGGTAAGGGTTAGGGTTAGTGTTAGGGTTAGGGTTAGAGGTTAGCGTTAGGGTTAGGGTTACGGTAAGGGTAAGGGTTAGGGTTAGGGTTAGGGTTTGGATTAGGGTTAGGGTTACAGTAAGAGTAACGGTTAGGTTTAGGATTAGGTTAAGGTTAAGGGTTAGGTTTAGGGTTAGGTTTAGGGTTAGTGTTGGGGTTAAGTTTAGGGTTAGGGTTAGGATTAGGGTAAGGGTTAGGGTTAGGCGTAGGGTTAGGGTAAGGGGAAGTGTTAGGGTTAGTGTAAGGGTTAGGGGTAGAGTTAGGGTAAGTGTAAGGGTTAGGGTTAGGATTAGGCTGGGGTTAGTGTGAGGGTTAGGGTTAGGGTTAGGGTTAGGTTTAGGGTTATGTTTAGGATAAGGGTAAGGTTTAGGGTTAGGGTTAGGGTTTATGGTTATTTTTAGTTTTAGGTTTTGGGTTAGGGTTAGGGTAAGGGTAAGGTTTAGGATATGGGTAACAGTTAGGTTTTGGGTTAGATTTAGGGTTAGGGGTTATGGTTGGCGTTAGGATTAGGGTTAGGGTTAGGGTAGGGTAACGGTGAGGGTTAGGGTAAGGGTTAGGGTTAGGGTTAGGGTAAGGGTAAGTGTTAGGGTTAGGGTTAGTGTTAGGTTTAGTGTAAGGATAAGTGTTAGGATTACGGTTAGGTTTAGGTTTAGCGTTACGGTTAGGTTTAGGGTTGGCGTTAGGGTTAGGGTTAGGTTTAGAATAAGGGTAATGGTTAGGGTTAGGGTTAGCGTTAGGGGTTAGGGATAGGGTTAGGTTTAGGGTTAGGGTAAGGATAAGCGTTAGTGTTAGCGCTAGGGTTAGGTGTAGGTGTTAGGGTTAGGGTTAGGGTTAGGGTAAAGGTTAGGGTTAGGGTTAGGGTTAGGTTTCTGGTTAGGGTAAGGGTAAGTGTTAGGGTTAGGGTTAAGGTTAGGGTTAGGGTTAGGGGTAGGGGTTAGTGTTAGGGTAAGGTATAGGGTTAGGGTTATGGTTAGGGTAAGGGTAAGTGTTAGGGTTAGGGTTAGGGTAAGGGTAAGGGTGAGGTTTAGGGTTAGGGTGAGGGTTAGGTTTAGGGTTAGGGTTAGGGTTAGGGTAAGTGTTAGGTTTAGGGTTAGGGTTCGGTTTAAGATAAGGGTAAGGGTTAGGTTTAGAGTAAGGGTTAGAGTTAGGGTTAGGGTAAGGGAAAGGGTAAGGGTTAGGGTTAGTGTTAGGGTTAGGGTTAGGGGTTAGGGTTAGGGTTACTCTTACGGTAAGGATAAGGGTTACGGTTAGGGTTAGGGTTAGGGTTATGGTAAGGGTTAGGGTTAGGTTTAGGATTAGGTTAACGGTAAGGGTTAGGGTTGGTGTTAAGTTTATGGTTAGTGTTGGGGTTAAATTTAGGGTTAGGTTTAGGATTAGGGTAAGGGTTATGGTTAGGCTTAGGGTTAGGGTAAGGGTAAGTGTTAGGGTTAGAGTAAGGGTTAGGGTTAGGGTTAGGGTAAGTGTAAGGGTTATCTTTAGGATTAGGCTTAGGGTTAGGGTGAGTGTTAGGGTTAGGGTTAGGTTTAGGGTTATGTTTAGGATAAGGGTTAGGGTTAGGGTTAGGGTTAGGGTAAGGGTTAGGGTAAGGGTAAGGGTAAGGGTTAGGTTTAGGGTTAGGGTTAGGGTAAGTGTAAGGGTTAGGTTTAGGGTTAGGGTTAGGGTTAGGGTTAGGGTAAGTGTATGGGTTAGGGTTAGGGTTAGGGTTAGGGTTAGGGTAGGGTAAGTGTTAGGGTTAGGGTTAGGGTTAGGGCTAGTGTAAGGGTAAGTGTTAGGATTAGGGTTAGGGTTAGGGTTAGGGTGAGGGTTAGGGTTAGGGTTGGAGTTAGGGTTATGGTTAGGTTTAGGATAAGGTTAAGGGTTAGGGTTAGGGTTAGGGTTATGGCTTAGTGTTAGGGCTAGTTTTAGGGTTAGGGTTAGAGTTAGGTGTGGGGTTAGGGTAAGGGTAGGGTTACCGTAAAGGTTAGGGTTAGGGGTAGGGTTCGGGTTAGGATAAGGGTAAGTGTTAGGGTTAGGGTTAGGTTTAGGGTTAGGGTTAGGGTTAGTGTAAGGGTAAGTGTTAGGATTAGGGTTAGGGTTAGGTTTAGGGTTAGCTTTAGGTTTAGGGTTAGGTTTAGGATAAGGGTAAGGGTTAGGGTTAGGGTTAGGGTTAGGGTTAGGGGTTAGGATTAGGGTTAGGTTTAGGTTTAGGATTAGGATTAGGGTAAGGGTAAGGGTTAGGATAAGGGTAACGGTTAGGGTTTGGGTTAGGGTTAGGGTTAGGGGTTATGGTTAGGGTAAGGATTAGGGTTAGGGTTAGGGTAAGAGTAAGGGTGTGGGTTAGGTTTAGGTTTAGGTTTAGGTTTAGGGTTAGGGTAAGGGTTAGGGTTAGGGTAAGGGTTAATGTTAGGGTTAATCTTAGGGTTAGGGTAAGGGTATGGGTTAGGGTTACGGTTAGTGTTAGGTTTAGGTTTAGTGTTAGGGTAAGGGTAAGGGTTAGGGTTAGGGTTAGGGTTAGGGTTAGGGGTTAGAGTTAGGGTTAGGGTAAGGTTTAGGGTTAGGTTTTAGGGTTAGGGTTAGGGTAAGGGTAAGTGTTAGGGTTAGGGTTAGTGTTAGGGTAAGGGTAAGTGTGAGGTTTAGGGTTAGGGTGAAAGTAAGTTAGGTTTAGGGTTAGGGTTAGGGTTAGTTTAGGGAAAGTGTTAGGTTTAGGTTTAGGGTTAGGGTTAAGATAAGGGTAAGGGTTAAGGTTAGGGTTAGGATTAGGGATTAGCGTTAGGGTTAGGTTTAGGTTTAGGGTTAGGGTAAGGGTAAGGGTTAGAATAAGGGTAACGGTTAGGGTTAGTGTTAGGGTTAGGGTTATGGGTTAGGGTTAGGGTTAGGGGAAGGATTAGGTTTAGGGTTAGGGTTAGAGTAAGGGTAAGGGTGAGGGTTAGGGTTAGTGTTAGGGTTAGGGTCAGGGAAGGGTAAGTGTTAGGGTTAGGGTTAGGGTTAGGGGTTAGGATTAGGGTTAGAATTAGTGTTAGGGTAAGGGTAAGGGTTAGGGTTAGGGTTAGGGTTAGGTTTAGGGTTGGTGTTAGGGTTAGGGTTAGGTTTAGGATAAGGGTAAGGGTTAGGGTTATTGTTAGGGTTAGGGGTTAGGATTAGGGTTAGGTTTACGGTTAGGGTAAGGGTAAGTGTTAGGGTTAGGGTTAGGGTTATTGTAAAGGTAAGTGTTAGGATTAGGGTTAGAATTAGGGTTAGCGTAAGGATTCAGGTTAGGGTAAGGTTAAGTGTTAGGGTTAGGGTTATGGTTAGTGTAAGGGTAAGTGTTAGGATTAGGGTTAGGATTAGGGTTAGGGTTAGGTTTAGGGTTAGGGTTCGGGTTAGGGTTAGGTTTAGGATAAGGGTAAGGGTTAGGGTTAGGGTTAGGGTTAGGGGTTAGGGTTAGGGTTAAATTTAGGTTTAACGTTAGGGTTAGGGTAAGGGTAAGGGTTAGGATAAGGGTAACGGTTAGGGTTTGGGTTAGGGTTAGGGTTAGGGGTTAAGGTTAGGGTTAGGATTAGGGTTAGGGTTAGGGTTTAGATAAGAGTAAGGGATAGTGTTAGGGTTAGGATTAGGGATTAGGTTTAGGGTTAGATTTAGGGTTAGGGTTAGGGTTAGGGTTAGGGCTTAGCGTCAGGGTTAGGGTTAGTGTAAGTGTTAGGGTTACGATTAGGGTTAGGGTTAGGGTATAGGGTTAGTGTTTAGGGTGAGGGTTACAGTTAGGGTTAGGGTTAGGGTAAGGGTAACTGATAGGGTTAGTTTTAGGGTTATGTTTGTGTTAGGGTGAGGGTTAGGCTAAGTGTAGGGTTAGGGTTAGGGTTAGGGAAAGGGTAAGAGTTAGGGTAAGGGTTAGGGTTAAGGTTAGGGTTAGGGTAAGGATTAGGGTTAGGGTTAGAGTAAAGGTAAGGGTGAGGGTTTGGGTTAGGGTTAGGGTTAGGATTAAGGTTAGGGTTAGGGTAAGCTAAGGGTTAGGTTTAGGGTTAGGGTTTGGGTTAGGTTTAAGGTTAGGGTTAGGGTAAGGGTTAGGGTTAGGGAAAGGGTAAGTGTTAGGGTAAGGGTTAGTGTTAGGCTAAGGGTTAGGGTTAGGTTAGGGTTAGGGTAAGGGTTAGGGTTAGGTTTAGGGTTAGAGTTAGGGTTAGGGTAAGGGAAAGTTTAAGGGTTAGGATAGGGTTAGGGTTAGGGGTTAGGGTTAGTGTTAGGGTTATTGTAAAGGTAAGGGTTAGGGTTAGGGTTAGGGTTAGAGGTTAGGGTTAGGGTTCGGGTTAGGGTTACAGTAAGGGTTAGGGTTTGGTTTAGGGTTAGGGTAAAGGTAAAGTTTAGGGTTAGGGTTAGGTTTAGGGTTAGTGTTAGGGGTTAAGGTTAGTATTAGGATTAGGATTAGGGTAAGGGTTAGGGTTAGGTTTAGGGTTAGGGTAAGGGTAAGTGTTAGGGTTAATTTTAGGGTTAGGTTTACGGTTAGGGTAGGGTAAGGGTAAGAGTTAGGGTTAGGATTAGGCTTAGATTTAGGGTGAGGGTTAGGGTTAGAGTTAGGTTTATGGTTAGGGTAAGGGATAGGGTTAGGTTTAGGGTTAGGGTTGGGGTTAGGGTTGGGCTTAAGGTTAGGTTTAGGGTTAGGTTAAGGGTTAGGTTTAGGATTAGGATTAGGGTTAGGTTTACAGTTAGGGTGAGGGTTAGAGTTAGGGTTAGGGTTAGGGTAAGGCTAGTGTTAGGGTTAGGGTTAGGATTAGGGTTAGGTGTTAAGGTCAGTGGTAGAGTTAGGGGAAGGGTAAGGGTTATGGTTATGGTTATGGTTAGAGTAAGGGTTAGGGTTACGGTTAGGGTTTGATTTAGGGTTAATGTTAGGGTTAGGGTTAGGGTTAGGGTAAGGGTAAGGGTTACGGTTAGGGTTAGGGTTAGGTTTAAGAATTAGGGTTAGGGTTAGGATTAGGGATAGAGTTAGGGTTAGGGTAAGGGTTAGGGTTAGGGTAAGGGTTAAGTTTACTGTTATGGTTAGGGTAAGCGTAAGGGTTATGGTTGGGCTTAGTGTTAGGTTTAGTGTTAGGGTTAGGGTGAAGGTAAATGTTAGGGTTAGGGTTAGGGTTAGGGGTTAGGGTTAGGGTAAGGGTTAGGGTTAGGGTTAGGGGATAGGGTTAGGGTTAGGATTAGGGTAGGGTTTAGGGTAAGTGAAAGGGTTAGGGTTAGGGTAAGGGTTAAGTTTAGTGGTATGGTTAGGGTAAGCGTAAGGGTTACGGTTGGGGTTAGTGTTAGGTTTAGTGTTAGTGTTAGGTTGAAGGTAAATGTTAGGGGGTTAGGGTTAGGGTTAGGGGTTAGGGTTAGGGTTAGGGTAAGTGTTAGGTTTAGGTTTAGGGTTGGGGTAAGGGTAAGTGTGAGGTTAGGGTTAGGGTGAGGATTAAGGTAAGGGTAAGTGTTAGGGTTAGGTTTAGGTTTAGGGTTAAGTTTAGGGGTTAGGCTTAGGGTAGGGTTAGGTTTAGGATAAGGGTAAGGGTTAGGGTTAGGGTTAGGGTTAGGGGTTAGGATTAGATTTAGGTTTAGGGTTAGCGTTAGGGTAAGCGTGAGGTTTAAGATAAGGGTAAGGTTTTGTGTTTGGTTTAGGGTTATTGTTAGGATTAGGGTTAGAGTCAGGGTTAGGGTAAGGGTTAGGGTTAGGGTAAGGGTTAAGTTTAGGGTTATGGTTATGGTAAGGGTAAGGGTTACAGTTGGGGTTAGTGTTAGGTTTAGAGTTAGGGTTAGGGTGAAGGTAAGGGTTAGGTTTAGGGTTAGGGTTAGGGTTAGGGTTAGGGGTTAGGGTTAGGTTAGGGTAAGGGTTAGGGTTAGGGTTAGGGGTTAGGGTTAGGGTTAGGATTAGGGTAGGGTTTAGGGTAAGTGAAAGGGTTAGGGTTAGGGTAAGGGTTAGGGTTAGGGTTAGGGTTAGGGTAAGGGTTAGGGTTAGGGTTAGGGTGAGGGTTAGGGTTAGGGTTAGGGGTTAGGGTTAGGGTTAGGGTTAGGGTAAGGGTAAGGGTTAGGTTTAGGGCTAGGGTAAGGGTAAGTGTTAGGGTGTGGGTTAGGGTCAGGGATTAGGGTTAGGGTTAGGGTAAGGGTGAGGGTTAGATTTAGGGTAAGGGTAATGATAAGTGTTAGGGTTAGGGTTAGGATTAGGGTAAGGGTAAGGGTTAGGGTGAGGTTTAGGGTTAGGTTTAGGTTTAGGGTAAGTGTTAGTGTAAGTGTTAGGGTTAGGGTTAGGTTTAGGGTGAGGGTGAAGATAAGGGGAAGGGTTAGGGTTAGCGTTAGGGTTAGCGTTATGTTTAGGGTTAGGGTTAGGGTTAGGGAAAGGCAAGGGTTAGGGTAAGGGTTAGGGTTAGGGTTAGCGTTAGGGTAAAAATTAGGGTTAGGGTTAGGATAAAGGTAAGGATGAGGGTTAGGGTTAGGGTTAGGGTTAGTGTTTGGTTAAGGTTAGGGTTAGGTTTAGGGTAAGGGTGAGGGTTAGGTTTAGGGTTTGGGATAGGGTATAGGTTAGGGTTAGGATAAGGATTAGGGTTAGGGTAGGGTAAGGGATAGGGTAAGGGTTAGGGTTAGGGTAAGGATTCGATTAGGGTTAGGGTTAGCATTAAGGTTAGGGTTAGGGTTAGCGTAAGGGTAAGGGTTAGGGTTAGGGTTAGGGTTAGGTTTAGGGTAAGGATTAGGGTTAGGATAAGGGTTAGGGTTAGGGTTAGGGTAGGGGTAAGGGTTAGGGTGAGGGTTAGGGTTAGTGTTAGGGTTAGGGTAAGGGTAACGATAGGGTTAAGGTTAGGGTTATTGTTAGGGTAAGGGTAAGTGTTAGGTTTAGGGTTAGGGTTATGGTTAGGGTTAGGTAAGGGTTAAGTTTAGGGTTAGGGTTAGGAATATGTTTAGTTTTAGGGTGAGGTTTATGGTTAGGATTAGGTTTAGGATAAGGGTAAGGGTTAGGGTTAGGGTTAGGGTTAGGGGTTAGGGTTAGGGTTAGGTTTAGGTTTAGGGTTAGGGTTAGGGTTAGGGGTTAGGGTTAGGGTTAGGGTTAGAGTAAGTGTAAGGGTGAGGGTCAGGGTTAGGGTTAGGGTAAGGGTTAGTGTTAGGGTAAGGGTTAAGGTTAGGGTTAGGCTTAGGGTTAGGGTAAGGTTAAGGGCAAGGGTTAGTGTTAGGGTTAGTGTTAGGTTTAGGATTAGTGTTAGGTAATGGTAAGGGTTAGCGTTAGGGTTAGGGTTAGGGTTAGGGTTAGGGTTAGGGTTAGGTTTAGTGTTAGGTTTAGGGTAAGGGTAAGGTTTAGGTTTAAGGTTAGGGTTCGGTTAGGTTTAGGGTTAGTGTTAGGGTATGGGTAACGGTTAGGTTTAGGGTTAGCATTAAGGTTAGGTTTAGGGTTAGGATTAGGCTTAGGGTTAGGGTTACGGTTAGGGTTAGGGTAAGGGTAAGTGTTAGGGTTAGGTTCAGGGTTAGGGTTAGGGTAAGGATAAGGGTTAGGGTTAGGTTTAGGGTTAGGGTTAGGGTTAGGGTTAGGGTAAGGATTAGGGTTAGCGTTAGGGTTAGGATACGGGTTAAGGTTAGGGTTAGGGTTAGGTTTAGGCTTAGGGTTAGGGTTAGGTTTAGGGTTAGGATTAGGGTAAGGGTAAGGGTTAGGGTTAGGGTTAGGGTTAGGTTAAGGATTAGGGTTAGCGTTAGGGTTAGGATAAGGGTTAGGGTTAGGGTTAGGTTTAGGGTCAATCTTAGGGTTAGTGTAGGGGTAAGGGTTAGTGTGAGGTTTAGGATTAAGGTTAGGGTAAGGGTTAGGGTTAGGATAATGGTTAGCATTAAGGTTAGGTTTAGGGTTAGGATTAGGCTTAGGGTTAGGGTTAGGGTTAGGGTGAGGGTAGGGGATAGAATTAGCGTTAGGGTTAGGTTTAGGGTTAGGGTAAGGGTTAGGGTTAGGGTTCTTGTTAGGGTAGGGTAAGTGGTTGGGGTAGGGTTAGGGTTAGGCTTAGGGTTAGGGTAAGGGTAAGGCTTAGGGTTAGGGTTAGGATTAGGTTTAGGGGTTAGGGGTAGGGGTAGGGTAAGGGTTAGGGTTAGGGTTAGGGTTTTGTTTAGGTTTAGGGTTAGGGTTAGGGTTAGGTTTAGGATAAGGGTAAGGGTTAGAGTTATGATTAGGGTCAGGGTTTAGGGTTAGTGTTAGGTTAGGTTTAGGATTAGGGTTAGGGTTAGGGTAAGGGTAAGGGTTAGGATAAGTGTAACGGTTAGGGTTTGAGTTAGGGTTAGGGTTAGGGGGTAGGGTTAGGGTTAGGATTAGGGTTAGGATTAGGGTAAGGGTAAGGGTGAGCGTTAGGGTTAGTGTTAGGGTTAGGGTTAGGGTTAGGGTTAGTGTAAAGTTTAAGGTTAGGGTTAGGTTTAGGGTTAGGGTAAGGGTAAGGGTTAGGGTTAGGTTTAGTGTTAGGTTTAGGGTTAGTGTTAGGGTAAGGGTAACGTTTAGGGTTAGGGTTAGGGTTAGGGTAAGGGTAAGGGTTAGGGTTAATGTCAGGGTTAGGGTTAGGTTTAGCGTTAGAGTTAGAGTTAGGGTTAGGGTTAGGTTTAGGTTTAGGGTTAGGGTAAGGGTAAGGTTTAGGGTTAAGGTTAGGGTTAGGGTTAGGGTTAGGTTTAGGGTTAGGGTTAGGGTATGGGTAAGGGTTAAGTTTAGAATTAGCGTTAAGGTTAGGGTTAGGCTTAGGCTTAGGCTTAGGATTAGGGTAGGGTAAAGGGTTAGGGTGAGGGTTAGGGTTAGGGTTAGGGTTAGGTAATGGTAAGGGTTAGGGTTAGGATTAGGGTTAGGGTTAAGGTTAGGTTTAGGGTTAGGGTTAGGGTTAGGGAAAGGGTAATGTTTAGGGTAAGGGTTAGGGTTAGGGTTAGGGGTAGGGTAGGGTTAGAGTTAGCATTAATGTTAGGGATACGGTTAGGCTTAAGGTTAGGGTTAGGGTTAGGGTTAAGTTTAGGGTAAGGGTTAGGGTTATGGTTAGGGTAACGGTAAGGTTTACGGATAGGGTTAGGGTTAGGGTTAGGTTTAGGTTTAAGGTTAGGGTTACGGTTAGGGTAAGGGAAAGTGTTAGGTTTAGGGTTAGGGTTAGGGTTAGGGTAAGGGTAAGGGTCAGGGTTAGGTTTAGGGTTAGGGTTAGGTTTAGGGTAGGGTTAGGGTTAGGGTAAGTGTTAGGGTTAGGGTTAGGGTTAGGGTTAGGATAAGTGTAAGGGTTAGGGTTAGGGTTCGAGTAAGGGTAAGGTTTAGAGTTGGGGTTTGGGTTAGGGTTAGGGTAAGGGTAATGTTTAGGTGTAGGGTTAGGTTTAGGTTTAGGGTTAGGGTTAGGGTTAGGGTAAGTGTTAGGGTTAGGGTTAGGGTTAGGGTAAGGGTAAGTGTTAGGGTTAGGGTTAGGGTTAGGGTAAGGTTTAGGGTTAGGCTTAGGGTAAGTGTAAGGGTTAGGGTTAGGTAAGGGTAAGTGTTAGGGTTAGGGTTAGAATTAGGGTAAGGTTTAAGTTTAGGCTTAGGGTAAGTGTAACGGTTAGGGTTAGGTAAGGGTAAGTGTTAGGGTTAGGGTTAGGTTTAGGGTAAGGGTAAGGTTTAGGGTTAGGTTTAGGGTTAGGGTTAGGGGTTAGGGTTAGGGTTTGGCTTAGGCTTAGGGTTAGGTTTAGGGTAAGGTAGAGGGTTAGGGTTAGGGTAAGGGTAAGTGTTAGGGTTAGTGTTAGGGTTAGGGTCAGTGTAGGGGTAAGGCTTAGGGTTAGGATTAGGGTAAGGGTAAGTGTTAGGGTTAGGGTTAGGGTTAGCGTTAGGGTTAGAGTTAGGGTTAGGGTTAGGTTTACGGTTAGGGTTAGGCTAAGGGTAAGGTTTAGGGTTAAGGTTAGGGTTAGGGTTAGGTTTAGGGTTAGCGTTAGGGTATGGGTAAGGGATAAGTTTAGAATTAGCGTTAAGGTTAGGGTTAGGGTTAGGGTTAGGCTTAGGGTTAGGATAAGTGTAAGGGTTACGGTTAGGGTTAGAGTAAGGGTAAGGTTTATAGTTGGGGTTAGGGTGAGGGTTAGGGTAAGGGTAATGGTTAGGTTTAGGGTTAGGGTTAGGTTTAGGCTTAGGGTTAGGGTTAGGGTAAGTGTTAGGGTTAGGGTTAGAGTTAGGGTAAGGGTAAGTTTAGGTTTAGGGTTAGGGTTAGGGTTAGGGTTAGAATTAGGGTAAGGTTTAGGGTAAGGGTTATGGTAAGGTAGAGGTTTAGGTTTAGGGTAAGGGTAAGTGTTAGGGTTAGTGTTAGGGTTAGGGTTAGTGTAGGGGTAAGCGTTAGGGTTAGGATTAGGGTAAGGGTAAGTGTTAGGGGTAGGGTTAGGGTTAACGTTAGGGTAAGGTTAAGGGTAAGGGTTAAGGTTAGGGTTAGGAGTTAGTGTTAGAGTTAGGGTTAGGGTAAGGGTTAGGATTAGTTTTAGGGTTAGGGTAATGGTAAGTGTTAGGGTTAGTGTTATGGTTAGGCTTAGGGTAAGGGTAAGTGTTAGGGTTAGGTTTAGTGTTAGGCTTAGGGTTAGGGTGAGGTTTAGGGTAAGTGTTAGGGTTAGGGTTAGGGTTAGGATAAGGGTAAAGGTTAGTGTTAGGGTTAGGTTTAGCGTTAAGGGTAGGGTTAGGGTTAGTGTTAGTGTAAGGGTTAGGTTTAGGGTTAGGGTAAGGGTAAGGGATAGGATTAGCGTTAGGGTTAGGTTTAGGGTTAGGGTAAGGGTTAGGGTTAGGGTTATTGTTAGGGTAGGTAAGTGTTTGGGGTAGGGTTAGGGTTAAGGTTAGGGTTAGGGTTAGGGTAAGGGTAAGGTTTAGGGTTAGGGTTAGGTTTAGGGGTTAGGGTTAGGGGTAGGGTAAGGGTTAGGGTTAGGATTAGTGTTAGGTTAGGTTTAGGTTTAGGTTAGGGTTAGGGTAAGGGTAAGGGTTAGGATAAGGGTAATGGTTAGGGTTTGGGTTAGGGTTAGGGTTAGGGGTAGGGTTTGGGTTAGGAGTAGCGTTAGGGTTAGGGCAAGGGTAAGAGTGAGCGTTAGGGTTAGTGTTAGGGTTAGGGTAAGGGTTAGCATTAGGGTAAGGGTCAAGGTTAGGGTTAGGGTTAGGGCTAGGGTAAGGGTACGGGTTAGGGTTAGGGTTAGGGTTAGTGTTAGGTTAGGGTTAGTGTTAGGGTAAGGGCAAGGTTTAGGGTTAGGTTTAGGGTAAGGGTATGGGTTAGGGTTTATATTAGGGTTAGGGTTAGCGTTAGGGTTAGAGTTAGGGTTAGGGTTAGGTTTAGGATTAGGGTTAGGGTAAGGGTAAGGTTTACGCTTAAGGTTAGGGTTAGGGTTAGGTTTAGGGTTAGGGTTAGGGTTAGGGTTAGGGTTAGGGTTAGGGTAAGGGTTAGGGTTAGGGTTAGGGTTAGGGTTAGGGTATGGGTAAGGGTTCAGTTTAGAATTAGAGTTAAGGTTAGGTTTAGGGTTAGGGTTAGGCTTAGGGTTAGGGTAGGGGTAAGGGTTAGGGTGAGGGTTAGGGTTAGGGTTATGGTTAGGTAAGGGTAAGGGTTAGGGTTAGGATTAGGGTTAGGGTTAAGTTTAGTTTTAGGGTTAGGGTTAGGGGTTGGGTAGGGTTAGCGTTAGCCTTAAGGTTAGGGTTACGGTTAGGGTTAGGGTTAGGGTTAGGGTTAAGGTTAGGGTAAGGGTTAGGGTTAGGGTTAGGGTAACAGTAAGGTTTAGGGATAGAGTTAGGGTTAGGGTTAGGGTTAGGTTTAGATTTAAGGTTAGGGTTACGGTTAGGGTAAAGGTAAGTGTTAGGTTTAGGGTTACTGTTAGGGTTTGGGTAAAGGCAAGGGTTAGGGTTAGGTTTAGGGTTAGGGTTAGGGTTAGGGTTAGGTTTAGGGTTACGGTTAGGGTTAGCATAAGTGTTAGGATTAGGGTTAGGGTTAGGGTTAGAATAAGTGTAAGGGTTAGGGTTAGGGTTAGGGTTAGAGTAAATGTAAGGTTTAGTGTTGGGGTTAGGGTTAGGGTTCGGGTAAGGGTAATGGTTAGGTTTAGGGTTAGGGTTAGGGTAGGTGTTAGGGTTAGGGTTAGGGTTAGCGTTAGGGTAAGGGTAAGTGTTAGGGTTAGGGTTAGGGTTAGGGTTAGGGTTAGAATTAGGGTAAGGTTTAGGGTTAGGGTTAGGGTAAGTGTAAGGGTTAGGGTTAGGTAAGGGTAAGTGTTAGGGTTAGGGTTAGGTTTAGGGTAAGGGTAAGGGTTAGAGTTACTGTTAGGGTTAGGGGTTATTGTTAGGGTTAGGGTTAGGCTTAGGGGAAGCATTAGGGTAAGGTAGAGGGTTAGGTTTAGAGTTAGGGTTAGGGTTAGTGTTAGGGTAAGGGTTAGGATTCGCGTTACGGTTAGGGTTAGGGGTTAGGTTTAGGGTTAGGGTTAGGGTTAGGATAAGGTAAAGGGTTAGGGTTAGGGTTAGGCTTAGGGTTAGGGTGCGGTTTAGGGTAAGTGTTAGGGTTAGGGTTAGGGTTAGGGTTAGGGTTAGGATAAGGCTAAGGGTTAGAGTTAGGGTTAGGTTTAGCGTTAATGTTAGGGTTAGGGTTAGGGTTAGTGTTAGTGTAAGGGTTAGGGTTAGGGTTAGGTTTAGGTTTAGGTTTAGGGTTAGGGTAAGGGTCAGGGTTAGGATTAGTGTTAGGGTTAGGGTTAGGTTTAAGGTTAGGGTTAGGGTAAGGGTTAGGGTTAGGATTAGGGTTAAGGTTAGGGTTAGAGTAAGGGTTAGGGTTAGGAAAAGGGTAAGGGTTTGGGTTATTTTTAGGGTTAGGATAAGAATTAGGGTTAGGGTTAGGGTTAGGGTAAGGGTTAGGATTAGCGTTACGGTTAGGGTTAGGGGTTAGGTTTAGGGTTAGCGTTAGGGTTAGAATAAGGTAAAGGGTTAGGGTTAGGGTTAGGGTTGGGCTTAAGGTTAGGGTTAGGTTTAGGGTTAGGGTAAGTGTAAGGGTAAGTTTTAGGGTTAGGGTTAGGGGTTAGGGTTAGGGTTAGGGTTAGGGTAAGAGTAAGAAATAGGGTTAGGGTTAGGTTTATGGTTAGGGTTAGGCTAAGGGTTAGGGTAGGGGTAAGGGTTAGGTTGAGGGTTAGGGTTAGGTAAGGGTAATTGATAGGGTTAGGGTTAGGGTTAGGGTAAGGGTTAGGGTTAGGGTTAGGGTAAGCGTAAGTGTTAGGGTTAGGGTTTGGGTCAGTGTTAGGTTTTAGGGTAAGGGTTAGGGTTAGGTTTAGGGTTAGTGTAAGGGTAAGTTTTAGGGTTAGGGTTAGGGTTAGGGTTAAGGTAAGGGTAAATGTTAGGGTTAATTTTAGGGTTAGCGTTAGGGTTAGATTTAGGATAAGGGTAAGGGTTAGGTTAGGATTAGGGTTAGGGTTAGGGGTTAGGGTTAGGGTTAGGGTTAGGTTTAGGTTTAGGTTTAGTGTTAGGGTTAGGGTAAGGCTAAGTGTTAGGGTTATGTGTTAGGGTTCGGGTTAGGGTTAGGTTAAGGGTAAGGGTTATGGTTATGGTTAGGGTTGGGGTTAGCGGTTAGAGTTAGGGTTAAGGTTAGAGTAAGGGTTAGGGTTACTGTTAGGGTTTGAGTTAGGATTAAGTTTAGGTTTAGGGTTAGGGGTAGGGTTAGGGTAAGGTTAAGTGTTAGGGTTAAGGTTAGGGTTAAAGTAAGGGTTAGGTTAAGAGTAAGTGTTACGGTTAGGGTTAGGGTTAGGGTTTGGGTTACGGTAAGTGTAAGTGTTAGATATAGGTGTACGGTTAGGGTTAGGTTTAGGATTAGGGTTAGGGTTAGGGTTAAGTTTAGGATAAGTGTAAGGGTGTGGTTTAGGGTTAGGGTTAGGGTTAGGGGTTAGGGTTAGAGTTAGGATTAGGGTAAGTGTTAGGGTTAGGGTTAGGGTTAGGATAAGGGTAAGGGTTAGGGTTAGGGTCAGGTTTAGGGTTAGGTTTAGGGTTAGGGAAAGGGTAAGGGTTAGGGTAAGTGTTAGGGTTAGGGTTAGGTTTAGGTTTAGGGTTAGGTTTAGGGTTAGGGAAAGGGTAAGGTTTAGGATAAGTGTTAGGGTTAGGGTTAGGGTTAGGGTACGATTAGGGTTAGGGTTAGGGTAAGGTAAGGGTGAGGGGTAGGGTTAGGGTTAGGGTTAGGGTTAGGGTTAGGGTTTGTTTTAGGATAAGGGTAAGGGTTAGGTTTAGGGTTAGGGTTAGGGTTTGGGTTTCGGGTTAGGGTTAGGGTTAGGGTTAGGTTTAGGGTTAGGGTTAGGGTAAGGCTAAGTGTTAGAGTTAGGGTTAGGGTTAGGGTAAGTGTAAAGGTTAGGGTTAGGGTTAGTTTTAGGGTTAGGTGTTAGGGTTAGGGTTAGGGTTAGGGTTAGGGTAAGGGTAAGGGTTATGGTATGGTTAGGTTTAGGGTTAGCGGTTGGAGTTAGGGTTACGGTTAGAGTAAGTGTTAGAGTTACTGTTAGGGTTTGAGTAGGGTTAGGATTAGGCTTAGGGTTAGGTTTAAGGGTTAGTGTTAGGGTTAATTTTAGGGTTAAGTTAAGGGTTAGGGTTAGGTTTAGGGTTAGGGTAAGGGTAAGTGTTAGGGTTAGGGTTAGGGTTTGGGAAAGGGTAAGTGTTATGCTTAGGTTTAGATTTAGGGTTAGGTTTAGGGTTAGGGTTAGGGTTAAGTTTAGGATAAGTGTAAGGGTGTGGGTCAGGGTTAGGGTTAGGGTTAGGGTTAGGGGTTAGGGTTAGAGTTAGGTTTAGGTTTAGGGTTAGGGTATGTGTAAGCGTTTGGATAAGGGTAAGGGTTAGGGTTTGGGTAAGGGTTAGGGTTAGGGGTTAGGGTTAGGGTTAGGGTTAGGATTAGGGTTAGAGTTAGGGTAAGGGTAAGGATGAGGGTTAGGGTTAGGTTTAGGGTTAGGGTTAGGCTTAAAGTTAGGGTTAGGTTTAGGGTAAGGGTCAGGGTAAGGTTTAGGTTTAGGGTTAGGGGTTAGGGTTAGGGTTAGGGTAAGAGTAAGGATTACGGCTGGGTTAGGGTTATGGTTAGGGTTAGGCTTAGGGTTAGGGTAGGGGTAAGGGTTATGTTGAGTGTTAGGGTTAGGATTTGTGTTAGGGTAAGGCTAAGGGATAGGGTTAGGTTTAGGGTTAGGGTAAGGGTTAGGGTTAGGGTTAGGGTAGCGTAAGTGTTAGGGTTAGGGTTAGGTTTAGGTTTAGGGTTAGGTTTAAGGGTTAGGGTTAGGGTTAGGGTTAGGTTTAAGGGTTAGGGTTAGGGTCAGTGTTAGGGTTAAAGTAAGGGTTAGGGTTAGGTTTAGGGTTAGGTTTAAGGGTTAGGGTTACGTTTAGGGTTAGGGTTAGGGTTAGGGTTAGGGTTTAGGGTTAGGGTTACGTTTAGGTTTAGGTTTAGGGTTAGGGTTAGGGTAAGGCTAGGTGTTAGGGTTAGGGTTAGGGTTAGGGTAAGTGTAAAGGTTAGGATTAGGGTTAGTTTTAGGGTTAGGTGTTAGGGTTCGGGTTAGGGTTAAGTTAAGGGTAAAGGTTATGGTTATGGTTAGCGTTAGGGTTAGCGGTTAGATTTAGGATTAAGGTTAGAGTAAGGGTTAGGGTTACTGTTAGGGTTTGAGTTAGGGTTAAGTTTAGGTTTGGGTTAGGGATAGGGTTAGGGTAAGGGTAAGTGTTAGGGTTAAGGTTAGGGTTAATGTAAGGGTTAGGGTAAGGGTAAGTGTTAGGGTTAGGGTTAGGGTTAGGGTAAGGGTAAGTGTTAGGGTTAGGTGTAGGGTTAGGGTTAGGTTTAGGGTTAGGGTTAGGGTTAAGTTTAGTATAAGTGTAAGGGTGTGAGTTAGGGTTAGGGTTAGGGTTAGGGGTTAGGGTTACAGTTAGGTTTAGGGTTAGGGTACGCGTAAGGGTTAGGATTTGGGTAAGGATTAGGGTTTGGGTTAGGGTTAGGGTTAGGGGTTAGGGTTAGGGTTAGGATTAGGGTTAGAGAGCGTAAGGGTAAGGATGAGGTTTAGGTTTAGGGTTAGGGTTAGGGTAAGGGTTAGGGCTAGGGTAATGGTTAAGTTTAGGGTTATGGTTAGGGTAAGGGTTACGGTTGGGATTAGTGATAGATTTAGAGTTAGGGTTAGGGTGAAGGTAAGGGTTAGGGTTAGGGTTAGGGTTAGGGGTTAGGGTTAGCGTTAGGGTAATGGTTTGGGTTAGGGTAAGGGTAAGTGTTAAGTTTAGGGTTAGGTTTAGGGTAAGGGTAAGTGTTAGGGTTAGGGTTAGGGTTAGGGTTACAGGTTAGCGTTAGGGTTAGTGTAAGGGTTAGGGTTAGGGTTAGGGTTAGGGTTAGGGTAAGGGTAAGGGTTAGGGTTAGCGTAAGGGTAAGTGTTAGGGTTAGGGTTAGGGTTAGGGTTAGCGTAAGGGTAAGGGTTAGGGTTAGGGCTAGGGTAAGGGTAAGTGTTAGGGTTAGGGTTAGGGTTAGGGTTAGGGTTTAGGATTAGGGTTAGGGTTAGGGTAAGGGTTACGGTTAGGGTTATCGTTAGGGTTAGGGTTAGGGTTAGGGTTAGGGTTATTGTTTAGGCTTATGGTTAGGGTTAGGGTAAGGGTTAGGGTTAGCGTTAGGGTTAATGTTAGGGTTTATGGTTAGCGTTAGCGTTAGAGTAAGGGTTAGGGTTAGGGTTAGGGTATTGATAAGTGTTAGGGTTAGGGATAGGGTTAGGGTAAGGGTAAGGGTTAGGGTTAGGTTTAGGGTTAGGATTAGGGTTAGGGTGAGGGTTAGGGTAAGTGTTAGGTTTAGGGTTAGGGTTAGGTTTAGGATAAGAGTAAGGGTTATGGTTAGGGTTAGGGTTAGCGTTAGGGTTAGGGTTAGGGTTAGGAGTTAGGGTTAGGGTTAGGGTTAGGGTAAGGTTTAGGGTAAGGGTAAGGGTTAGGGTTAGGGTAAGGGTAAGTGTTAGGTTTAGGGTTGGGGTTAGGGTTAGGGTTAGGGTTTAGCTTCATTGTTAGGGTTAGGTTAAGGGTTAGGGTTAGGGTTAGGTTATAGGGTTAGGGTTTAGGGTTTGGGTTAGGGTTAGGTTTAGGTTAAGGGTAAAGGATAGGGTTAGTTTTAGGGTTAGGTTTGTGTTAGGGTGAGGGTTAGGGTAAGTGTTAGGGTTAGTTTTAGGGTTAGGGTTAGGATAAGGGTAAGGTTTAGGGTTAGGGTTAGGGTTAGCGTTAAGGTTAGGGTTAGGTTTAGGGTATGGGTAAGGGTTAGGTTGAGGGTTAGGGTTAGGGTTAGAGTTAGGGTAAGGGTAAGGGATAGGTTTATGGTTAGGGTTAGGGTTAGGGTAGGGTTAGGGTTAGGGTTAGGGTTAGGGTTAGGGTGAGTGTTAGGGTGAGTGTTAGGGTTAGGGTTAGGGTTAGGATAAGTGTAAGGGTTAGGTTTAGGTTTAGGGTTAGGGTAGGGGTAGGAAAAGGGTAAGGGTTGGGGTAAGGTTTAGAGTTAGGGTAAGGATTATGGTTAGGGCAAAGTAAGGGTAAGGGTTAGGTTAAGGGTTAGGGTTAGGGTTAGGGTTAGGCTTTGGGTTAGGGTTAAGGTTACGGTTAGGGTAAGGGTTAGGGTTAGAGAAATGGTAAAGGTTAGGGTTAGGGTTAGGGTTAGGGTAAGAATTAGGGTTAGCCTTAGGTTAGGGTTAGCATTAAGGTTAGGGTTAGTGTTAGGGTAAGGGTAAAGGTTAGGCTTAGGGTTAGGGTTAGGGTAAGGATTAGGGTTAGGGTTAGGGTTAGGGTAAGGTTTAGGGTTAGGGTTAGGGTTAGCATTAAGTTTAGGGTTAGGGTTAGAGTAAGGGTAAGGGTTAGGGTTAGGGTTAGGGTTATGGGTTAGGGTTAGGGTTAGGGTTAGGGTACGATTAGTGTTAGGATTAGGGTAAGGGTAAAGGTGAGGGTTAGGGTTAGAGTTACTTTTAGGGTTAGGTTTAAGGTTAGGTTTAGGGTAAGGGTTAGGGTTAGGGTTAGGGTTTGGGTTAGGTTTAGGGTTAGGGTTAGGGTTAGCGTTAGGGTTAGGTTTAAAGTTAGGTTTAGGGTAAGGGTTAGGGTTAGGATTAGGGTTTGGGTTAGGGTTAGGTTAAGGGCTTGGGTTAGGGAAAGGGTAAGGTTTTGGTTTATTTTTAGGGTTAGGGTAAGGATTAGGGTTAGGGTTAGGGTTAGCATTACCATTAAGGTTAGGGTTAGTGTAAGGGTAAGGGTTAGGTTAGGGTTAGGGTTAGGGTAAGGATTAGGGTTAGGGTTAGGTTTAGGGTAAGGGTTAGGGTTATTGTTAGGGGTAGCATTAATGTTAGGGTTAGGGTTAGGGTTAGGGTTAGGATTAGGATTAGCGGTTAGGGTTAGGTTTAGGGTAAGGGTAAGAGTAAGGATTAGGTTTAGGGTTAGGGTTATGTTTAGGGTTAGGCTTAGGGTTAAGGTAGGGGTAAGGGTTAGGTAGAGGGTTAGGGTTCGGGTTAGGTTTAGGTTTAGGTTTAGGATTAGGGTTAGGGTAAGGCTAAGTGTTAGGGTTAGGGTTAGGGTTAGGGTAAGTGTAAAGGTTAGGGTTACGGTTAGTTTTAGGGTTAGGTGTTAGGGTTAGGGTTAGGGTTAGGGTAAGGTAAGGGTTATGGTTAGTTTTACGGTTAGGTTTAGGGTTAGGGTGAGGGTTAGGGTAAGTGTTAGGGTTAGGGTTAGGGTTAGGATAAGAGTAAGGGTTAGGGTAAGGCTTAGGGTTAGCGTTAGGGTTAGGGTTAGTGTTAGGGGTTAGGGATAGGGTTAGGGTTAGGGCTAGGGTAATGTTTAGGGTAAGGGTAAGGGTGAGGGTTAGGGTAAGGTTAAGTTTAGGGTTAGGGTTAGCGTTAGGGTTAGGATAAGGGAAAGGGTTAGGGTTAGGGGTAGGGTAAGGGTAAGTGTTAGGGTTAGGGTTAGGGTTAGGGTTAGGGCTTAGCGTCAGGGTTAGGGTTAGTGTAAGTGTTAGGGTTAGGTTTAGGGTTAGGGTTAGGGTATAGGGTTAGTGTTTAGGGTTAGGGTTACAGTTGGGGTTAGGGTTAGGGTAAGGGTAACTGATAGGGTTAGTTTTAGGGTTATGTTTGTGTTAGGGTGAGGGTTAGGCTAAGTGTAGGGTTAGGGTTAGGGTTAGGGTAAGGGTAAGAGTTAGGGTAAGGGTTAGGGTTAAGGTTAGGGTTAGGGTAAGGATTAGTGTTAGGGTTAGAGTAAAGGTAAGGGTGTGGGTTTGGGTTAGGGTTAGGGTTAGGATTAAGGTTAGGGTTAGGGTAAGCTAAGGGTTAGGTTTACGGTTAGGGTTTGGGTTAGGTTTAAGGTTAGGGTTAGGATAAGGGTTAGGGTTAGGGAAAGGGTAAGTGTTAGGGTAAGGGTTAGTGTTAGGGTTAGGGATATTGTAAGGATTAGGGTTAGGGTTAGGGTAAGGATTAGGGTTAGGGTTAGGGTTAGGTTAAGCGTTAGGTTTAGGGATAGGTTTAGGGTTAGGGTAAAGGTTAGGGTTAGGGTAAGGGTAAGTGTTAGGGTTAGGTTTAGGGTTAGGCTTAGGTTTAGTGTTAGGGTTAGGTTTAGGGTTAGGTTTAGATAAGGGTAAGGGTTAGGGTTAGGGTGAGGGTTAGAGATAGGGGTTAGGGTTAGTTTTAGGTTTAGGGTTAGGGTGAGGGTTAGGGTAAGTGTTAGGGTTAGGGTTAGTGTTAGGTTTAGGATAAGGGTAACGGTTATGGTTAGGTTTAGGTTTACGTATAGGGTTAAGTTTTATAAGGGTAAGGGTTAGGGTTAGGGTTAAGGTTAGGGTTAGGGTATGGGTTAGGGTTAAGGTTACGGTTATGGTAAGAGTTAGGGTTAGAGAAATGGTAAGGGTTAGGGTTAGGTTTAGGGTAAGGATTAGGGTTAGGGTTAGGGTTAGGGTAAGTGTTAGGGTTACGTTAAGGTTAGGGTTAGGGTAAGGTTAAGGGTTAGGGTTAGGGTTAGGGTTAGGCTTAAGGTTAGAGTTAGGGTTAGGGTAAGGGTTAGGGTAAGGGATAGGGTTAGGGTTAGGGGTTAGGTTTAGGGTTAGGGTTATGGTTAGTGTAAGGGTAAGAGTTAAGTTTAGGGTTAGGGTTAGGGTAAGGGTTAGGGTTAGGGTAAGGGTTAGGGTTAGGGTTAGCGTAAGGATTAGGGTTAGGGTTAGGGTTAGGGTAAAGATTAGGGTTAGGGTTAGGTTTCGGCTTAGGGTTAGGGTTAGGGTTAGGGTTATGGTTAGGGTTAGGGTTAGGTTGAGGGTTAGGGTTAGGTTTAGGGTTATTGTTAGGGTAAGTGTAAGAGATAGGGTTAGGGTTAGGGTGAGGGTGAGGGTTAGTGTTAGTGTTAGGGTTAGGGTAAGGTTAAGTGTTAGGGTTAGGGTTAGGGTTAGTGTAAGGGTAAGTGTTAGGATTAGGGTTAGGGTTAGGGTTAGGTTTAGGGTTGGGGTTAGGGTTAGGGTTAGGTTAAGGATAAGGGTAAGGGTTAGGCTTAGGGTTAGGGTTAGGGGTTAGGGTTAGGGTTAGTTTTAGGGTTAGGGTAAGGGTAAGGGTAAGTGTTAGGGTTAGGGTTAGGGTTAGGTGTAGGGGTTAGGGTTAGGGTTAGGATTAGGGTAAGTGTTAGGGTTAGGGTTAGTGTTAGTGTAAGGGTAAGTGTTAGGATTAGGGTTAGTATTAGGGTTAGGGTTAGGTATAGGGTTAGGGTTAGGGTTAGGGTTATGATAAGGGTAAGGGTTAGGGTTAGGGTTAGGGTTAGGGGTTAGGGTTAGGGTTAGGTTTAGGGTTAGGGATAGGTTTACGGTAAGGGTAAGGGTTAGGATAAGTGTATGGTTAGGGTTTGGGTTAGGGTTGGGGGTTAAGGGTATGGTTAGGATTAGAGTTAGGGTTAGGGTAAGGGTAAGGGTGAGGGTTAGGTTTAGGGTTAGGGTTAGGGTTAGGGTAAGGTTTAGGGTTAGTGTAAGTGTTAAGGTTAGGTTTAATCTTAGGGTTAGGTTAAGGGTAAGGTTTAGGTTTAGGGTTAGTGATAGATTTAGGGTTAGTGTTAGGGTAAAGGTAAGGTTTAGGGTTAGGGTTAGGGTTAGGGGTTAGGTTTAGCGTTAGGGTAAGGTATAGGGTTAGGGTTAGGGTTAGGATTAGGGTTAGGGTTAGGGTAAGGTATAGGGTTAGGGTTAGGGAAAGTGTTAGGATTAGGGTTAGGGTTAGGGTTAAGATAAGGGTAGGGGTTAGGATTAGGGTTAGGTTTAGGGGTTAGGGTTAGGGTTAGGTTTAGGATTAGGGTTAGGGTAAGGGTAAGTGTTAGGATAGGGTAACGGTTAGGGTTAGTGTTAGGGTTAGGGTTAGGGAAAGTGTTAGGATTAGGGTTAGGGTTAGGGTTAAGATAAGAGTAGGGGTTAGGGTTAGGGTTAGAGTTAGTGTTAAGGTTATAGTTAAGGTTAGGGTAAGGGTTAGGTTTAGGGTAAGGGTTAGGGTAAGGGTAAGAGTAAGTGTTACGGTTAGGGTTAGGGTTAGAGCAAGGGTAAGGTTTAGGATTAGGGTTAGGGTTAGGTTTAGGGTTAGGGGTTAAGGTTAGGGTTAGCGTTAGGGTTAGGTTTAGGGTTAGGTTTAGGGTAAGGGGAATTATTAGGGTTACTGTTAGGGTGAGGTTTAGGGTTAGGGTTATGTTTAGTGTTTGGGTTAGGGTTAGGGAAAGTGTTAGGTTTATGGTAAGGGTAAGGGTTAGGCTTAGGGTTAGGGTTAGGGTTAGATTTAGTGTTAGGGTTATGGTTAGGGTTAGGGTAAGGGTTAGGGTTAGGGTTAGGGTTAGAGTTAGGTTTAGGGTAAGGGAAAGTGTAAGGGTTAGGTTTAGTGTTAGGGTTAGGGTTAGGGGTTAGGGTTAGGGTTAGGGTTACGGTAAGGGTAAGTGTTAGGGTTAGGGTTAGGGTTAGGGTTAGGTTAGGTTTATTATAAGAGTAAGGGTTAGGGTTGGGGTTAGGTTTAGGGTTAGTATTAGTGTTACGGTAAGGGTTAGGGTTATGTTTAGTATTAGGGTAAGGGTAAGGGTTAGGGTTAGGGTAAGGGTTAAGGTTAGGATTAGCGTTAGGTTTAGGTTAAACGTTAGGGTTAGGGTAAGGGTTAAGATTAGGGTTAGAGTAAGGTTTAGGGTTAGGATTATTGTTAGGGTACAGGGTTAGAGTTAGGGTTCGGGTTAGGCTTAGGGTTAGGGTAGGGTTAAGGGTTAGGATGAGGGTTAGGGTTAGGGTTAGGGTTAAGGTAAGGGTAAGTGTTAGGATTAGGGTTAGGTTTATTGTTAGGGTAGGGTATGGGTTATGGTTAGGGTTAGGGTTAGGTGTTGGGGTTAGGTTTAGTGTTAGGGTTAGGGTTAGGGTAAGTGTTAGGGTTAGGGTTAGGGTTAGAGTTAGTGTTAGGTAAGTGACAGGGTAAGGGTTAGGGTTAGTGTTAGGGTTAGGGTTAGAGGTTAGCGTTAGGGTTAGGGTTACGGTAAGGGTAAGGGTTAGGGTTATTGTTAGGGTTTGGATTAGGGTTAGGGTTACAGTAAGGGTAACGGTTAGGTTTAGGATTAGGTTAAGGATAAGGGTTAGGTTTAGGGTAAGGGTAAGGGTGAGGTTTAGGGTTAGGGTGAAAGTTAGGTTTAGGGTTAGGGTTAGGGTTAAGATAAGGGTAAGGGTTAGGGTTAGGTTTAGGATTAGGGATTAGGGTTAGGGTTAGGTTTAGGTTTAGGGTTAGGGTAAGGGTAAGGGTTAGGATAAGGGTTAGGTTTAGGGTTAGGGTTAGAGTAAGTGTAAGGGTGAGGGTTAGGGTTAGGGTTAGGGTTAGGGTCAGGGTAAGGGTAAGGGTTAGGTTTAGGGTTAGGGTTAGGTTTTAGGGTTAGGGTTAGGGTTAGGATTAGTGTTAGGGTAAGAGTAAGGGTTAGGGTTAGGGTTAGGGTTAGGTTTAGGGTTGGTGTTAGGGTTAGGGTTAGGTTTAGGATAAGGGTAAGGGTTAGGGTTAGGGTTAGGGTTAGGGGTTAGGATTAGGGTTACGTTTAGGGTTAGGGTAAGGGTAAGTGTTAGGGTTAGGTTTAGTGTAAGGGTAAGTGTTAGGATTAGGGTTAGAATTAGGGTTAGGGTAAGTGTTCGCGTTAGGGTAAGGGTAAGTGTTAGGGTTATGGTTATGGTTAGTGTAATGGTAAGTGTTAGGATTAGGGTTAGGATTAGGGTTAGGGTTAGGTTTAGGGTTAATGTTATGGTTAAGGTTAGGGTTAGGTTTAGGATAAGGGTATGGGTTAGGGTTTGGGTTAGGTTTAGGGGTTAGGGTTAAGTTTAGGTTTAACGTTAGGGTTAGGGTAAGGGTAAGAGTTAGGATAAGGGTAACGGTTAGGGTTTGGGTTAGGGTTAGGGTTAGGGGTTATGGTTAGGTTTAGGATTAGGGTTAGAGTTAGGGTTAGGGAAAGTGTTAGCTTTAGGGTTAGGGTTAGGGTTTAGATAAGAGTAAATGTTAGGGTTAGGGTTAGGATTAGGGATTAGGGTTAGGGTTAGGTTTAGGGTTAGGGTTAGGGTAAGGGTAAGGTTTAGGAAAAGGGTATCGGTTAGGGTTAGGGGTAGGGTTAGGGGTTAGGGTTTTGGTTAGGGTAAGGGTTAGGTGAGGGTTAGTGTTAGAGTAAGGGTAAGTGTGAGGTTTAGGGTTAGGGTTAATGTCAGGGTAAGGGTAAGGGTTAGGGTTAGGGTTAGGGTTAAGGTTATTGTTAGGGTTCGGGTAAGGGTTAGGGTTAGGGTAAGGGTAAGGGTAAGGGTAAGGGGAAGTGTTAGGGTTAGGGTTAGGGTTAGGGTTAGGATAAAGGTAAGGCTTAGGGTTAGGGTTAGGGTTAGGTTTAGGGTTAGGGGTTAATGTTAGGGTTAGCGTTAGTGTTAGATTTAAGTTCAGGTAGGGTAAGGGGAATTATTAGGGTTAGAGTTAGGGTTAGGGTTAGGTTTAGGGTTAGGGTTATGTTTAGTGTTAGGGTTAGGGTTAGGGAAAGGGTTAGGATTACGGTAAGGGTAAGGGTTAGGCTTAGGATTAGGGTTAGGGTTAGGTTTAGTGTTAGGGTTAGGGTTAGGGTTAGGGTAAGTGTTAGGGTTAGGGTTAGGGTTAGAGTTAGTGTTAGGTAAGTGACAGGGTAAGGGTTAGGGTTAGTGTTAGGGTTAGGGTTAGAGGTTAGCGTTAGGGTTAGGGTTACGGTAAGGGTAAGGGTTAGGGTTAGGGTTAGGGTTAGAGTTAGGGTTAGGGTAAGGGAAAGTGTAAGGGTTAGGTTTAGTGTTAGGGTTAGGGTTAGGGGTTAGGGTTAGGGTTAGGGTTACGGTAAGGGTAAGTGTTAGGGTTAGGGTTAGGGTTAGGGTTAGGTTAGGTTTATTATAAGAGTAAGGGTTAGGGTTAGGGTTAGGTTTAGGGTTAGTATTAGTGTTACGGTAAGGGTTAGGGTTATGTTTAGTATTAGGGTAAGGGTAAGGGTTAGGGTTAGGGTAAGGGTTAAGGTTAGGATTAACGTTAGGTTTAGGTTAAACGTTAGGGTTAGGGTAAGGGTTAAGATTAGGGTTAGAGTAAGGTTTAGGGTTAGGATTATTGTTATGGTACAGGGTTAGAGTTAGGGTTCGGGTTAGGCTTAGGGTTAGGGTAGGGTTAAGGGTTAGGATGAGGGTTAGGGTTAGGGTTAGGGTTAAGGTAAGGGTAAGTGTTAGGATTAGGGTTAGGTTTATTGTTAGGGTAGGGTATGGGTTATGGTTAGGGTTAGGGTTAGGTGTTGGGGTTAGGTTTAGTGTTAGGGTTAGGGTTAGGGTAAGTGTTAGGGTTAGGGTTAGGGTTAGAGTTAGTGTTAGGTAAGTGACAGGGTAAGGGTTAGGGTTAGTGTTAGGGTTAGGGTTAGAGGTTAGCGTTAGGGTTAGGGTTACGGTAAGGGTAAGGGTTAGGGTTATTGTTAGGGTTTGGATTAGGGTTAGGGTTACAGTAAGGGTAACGGTTAGGTTTAGGATTAGGTTAAGGATAAGGGTTAGGTTTAGGGTAAGGGTAAGGGTGAGGTTTAGGGTTAGGGTGAAAGTTAGGTTTAGGGTTAGGGTTAGGGTTAAGATAAGGGTAAGGGTTAGGGTTAGGTTTAGGATTAGGGATTAGGGTTAGGGTTAGGTTTAGGTTTAGGGTTAGGGTAAGGGTAAGGGTTAGGATAAGGGTTAGGTTTAGGGTTAGGGTTAGAGTAAGTGTAAGGGTGAGGGTTAGGGTTAGGGTTAGGGTTAGGGTCAGGGTAAGGGTAAGGGTTAGGTTTAGGGTTAGGGTTAGGTTTTAGGGTTAGGGTTAGGGTTAGGATTAGTGTTAGGGTAAGAGTAAGGGTTAGGGTTAGGGTTAGGGTTAGGTTTAGGGTTGGTGTTAGGGTTAGGGTTAGGTTTAGGATAAGGGTAAGGGTTAGGGTTAGGGTTAGGGTTAGGGGTTAGGATTAGGGTTACGTTTAGGGTTAGGGTAAGGGTAAGTGTTAGGGTTAGGTTTAGTGTAAGGGTAAGTGTTAGGATTAGGGTTAGAATTAGGGTTAGGGTAAGTGTTCGCGTTAGGGTAAGGGTAAGTGTTAGGGTTATGGTTATGGTTAGTGTAATGGTAAGTGTTAGGATTAGGGTTAGGATTAGGGTTAGGGTTAGGTTTAGGGTTAATGTTATGGTTAAGGTTAGGGTTAGGTTTAGGATAAGGGTATGGGTTAGGGTTTGGGTTAGGTTTAGGGGTTAGGGTTAAGTTTAGGTTTAACGTTAGGGTTAGGGTAAGGGTAAGAGTTAGGATAAGGGTAACGGTTAGGGTTTGGGTTAGGGTTAGGGTTAGGGGTTATGGTTAGGTTTAGGATTAGGGTTAGAGTTAGGGTTAGGGAAAGTGTTAGCTTTAGGGTTAGGGTTAGGGTTTAGATAAGAGTAAATGTTAGGGTTAGGGTTAGGATTAGGGATTAGGGTTAGGGTTAGGTTTAGGGTTAGGGTTAGGGTAAGGGTAAGGTTTAGGAAAAGGGTAACGGTTAGGGTTAGGGGTAGGGTTAGGGGTTAGGGTTTTGGTTAGGGTAAGGGTTAGGTTGAGGGTTAGTGTTAGAGTAAGGGTAAGTGTGAGGTTTAGGGTTAGGGTTAATGTCAGGGTAAGGGTAAGGGTTAGGGTTAGGGTTAGGGTTAAGGTTATTGTTAGGGTTCGGGTAAGGGTTAGGGTTAGGGTAAGGGTAAGGGTAAGGGTAAGGGGAAGTGTTAGGGTTAGGGTTAGGGTTAGGGTTAGGATAAAGGTAAGGCTTAGGGTTAGGGTTAGGGTTAGGTTTAGGGTTAGGGGTTAATGTTAGGGTTAGCGTTAGTGTTAGATTTAAGTTCAGGTAGGGTAAGGGGAATTATTAGGGTTAGAGTTAGGGTTAGGGTTAGGTTTAGGGTTAGGGTTATGTTTAGTGTTAGGGTTAGGGTTAGGGAAAGGGTTAGGATTACGGTAAGGGTAAGGGTTAGGCTTAGGATTAGGGTTAGGGTTAGGTTTAGTGTTAGGGTTAGGGTTAGGGTTAGGGTAAGTGTTAGGGTTAGGGTTAGGGTTAGAGTTAGTGTTAGGTAAGTGACAGGGTAAGGGTTAGGGTTAGTGTTAGGGTTAGGGTTAGAGGTTAGCGTTAGGGTTAGGGTTACGGTAAGGGTAAGGGTTAGGGTTAGGGTTAGGGTTAGAGTTAGGGTTAGGGTAAGGGAAAGTGTAAGGGTTAGGTTTAGTGTTAGGGTTAGGGTTAGGGGTTAGGGTTAGGGTTAGGGTTACGGTAAGGGTAAGTGTTAGGGTTAGGGTTAGGGTTAGGGTTAGGTTAGGTTTATTATAAGAGTAAGGGTTAGGGTTAGGGTTAGGTTTAGGGTTAGTATTAGTGTTACGGTAAGGGTTAGGGTTATGTTTAGTATTAGGGTAAGGGTAAGGGTTAGGGTTAGGGTAAGGGTTAAGGTTAGGATTAACGTTAGGTTTAGGTTAAACGTTAGGGTTAGGGTAAGGGTTAAGATTAGGGTTAGAGTAAGGTTTAGGGTTAGGATTATTGTTAGGGTACAGGGTTAGAGTTAGGGTTCGGGTTAGGCTTAGGGTTAGGGTAGGGTTAAGGGTTAGGATGAGGGTTAGGGTTAGGGTTAGGGTTAAGGTAAGGGTAAGTGTTAGGATTAGGGTTAGGTTTATTGTTAGGGTAGGGTATGGGTTATGGTTAGGGTTAGGGTTAGGTGTTGGGGTTAGGTTTAGTGTTAGGGTTAGGGTTAGGGTAAGTGTTAGGGTTAGGGTTAGGGTTAGAGTTAGTGTTAGGTAAGTGACAGGGTAAGGGTTAGGGTTAGTGTTAGGGTTAGGGTTAGAGGTTAGCGTTAGGGTTAGGGTTACGGTAAGGGTAAGGGTTAGGGTTATTGTTAGGGTTTGGATTAGGGTTAGGGTTACAGTAAGGGTAACGGTTAGGTTTAGGATTAGGTTAAGGATAAGGGTTAGGTTTAGGGTTAGGTTTAGGGTTAGTGTTGGTGTTAAGTTTAGGGTTAGGGTTAGGATTAGGGTAAGGGTTAGGGTTAGGCTTAGGGTTAGGGTAAGGGGAAGTATTAGGGTTAGGGTAAGGCTTAGGGGTAGAGTTAGGGTAAGTGTAAGGGTTAGGGTTAGGATTAGGCTAGGGTTAGTCTGAGGGTTAGGGTTAGGGTTAGGGTTAGGTTTAGGGTTATGTTTAGGATAAGGGTAAGGTTTAGGGTTAGGGTTAGGGTTTAAGGTTATTTTTAGTTTTAGGTTTAGGGTTAGGGTTAGGGTAAGGGTAAGGGTTAGGATAAGGGTAACGGTTATGTTTTGGGTTAGGTTTAGGGTTAGGGGTTATGGTTGGCGTTGGGATTAGGGTTAGGGTTAGGGTAGGGTAATGGTGAGGGTTAAGGTAAGGGTTAGGGTTAGGGTTAGGGTAAGGGTAAGTGTTAGGGTTAGGGTTAGGGTTAGGTTTAGTGTAAGGATAAGTGTTAGGATTAGGGTTAGGTTTAAGTTTAGGGTTAGGGTTAGGTTTAGGGTTGGGGTTAGGGTTAGGGTTAGGTTTAGAATAAGGGTAATGGTTAGGGTTAGGGTTAGGGTTAGGGGTTAGGGTAGGGTTAGGTTTAGTGTTAGGGTAAGGATAAGCGTTAGTTTTAGGGTTAGGGTTAGGTGTAGGTGTTAGGGTTAGGGTTAGGGTTAGGGTAAGGGTTAGGGTTAGGGTTAGGTTTCGGGTTAGGGTAAGGGTAAGTGTTAGCGTTAGGGTTAATGTTAGGGTTTGTGTAAGGGTAAGTGTTAGGATTAGGATTACTATTAGGGTTAGGGTTAGGTTTAGGGTTAGGGTTAGGGTTAGGGTTAGGGTTAGGTTTAGGATAAGGGTAAGGGTTAGGGTTAGGGTTAGGGTAAGGGTTAGGGTAGGGGTAAGGGTTAGGATAAGGGTAACGGTTAAGGTTTGGGTTAGGGTTAGGGTTACGGGTTATGGTTAGGGTAAGGATTAAGGTTAGGGTTAGGGTAAGGGTAAGGGTGAGGGTTAGTTTTAGGGTTAGGGTTAGGGTTAGGGTATGGATAAGGGTGAGGGTTAGGTTTAGGGTAAGGGTAAGTGTTAGGGTTAGGGTTAGGGTTCGGGTAAGGGTAAGGATGAAGTTTAGGGTTAGGGTGAGTTTAGGTTTAGGTTTAGGGTTAGGGTTAAGATAAGAGTAAGGGTTAGGGTTCGGGGTTATGGTTAGGGTTAGGATTAGGGTTAGGTTAGGGTTAGGGTTAGGGTTAGGTTAGGGTTAGGGTTAGGGTTAGGGTTAGGGTAAGGGTAAGGGTGAGGTTTAGGGTTAGGGTGAGTTTAGGTTTAGGTTTAGGGTTAGGGTTAAGATAAGAGTAAGGGTTAGGGTTAGGGGTTATGGTTAGGGTTAGGATTAGGGTTAGGTTTAGGGTAAGGGTAAGGGTTAGGATTAGGGTTAGGGTTAGGTTTAAGTTTAGGGTTATGTTTAGGGCAAGGGTAGGGGTAGGGTTAGGGTTAGGAGTTATGGTTAGGGTAAGGATTAAGGATAGGGTTAGGGTAAGGGTAAGGGTGAGGGTTAGTTTTAGGGTTAGGGTTAGGTTTAGGGTAAGGGTTAGAATTAGGGTAAGGGTAAAAGTTAGGGTTAATCTTAGGGTT
Organism: Megascapheus bottae; assembly: GCF_031878675.1. Lineage (NCBI taxonomy): Eukaryota > Metazoa > Chordata > Mammalia > Rodentia > Geomyidae > Megascapheus > Megascapheus bottae. The sequence goes on along the minus strand of NW_028327804.1, from coordinate 1,936,162 downwards.
AGGGTTAGGGTTAGGGTTAGGGTTAGTGTTAGGTTTAGGTTTAGTGGTAGGATAAGGGTAAGTGTTAGGGTTAGGGTTAGGGATAGGGGTTAGGGTTAGGGTAAGGTATAGGGTAAGGGTTAGGGTTAGGTAAGGGTAAGTGTTAGGGTTAGGGTTAGGGGAAGGGTAAGGGTGAGGTTTAGGGTTAGGGTGAGGGTTAGGTTTAGGGTTAGGGTTAGGGTTAGGGTTAGGGTAAGTGTTAGGTTTAGGGTTAGGGTTCGGTTTAAGATAAGGGTAAGGGTTAGGTTTAGGGTTAGGATTTGGGTTTAGTTTTAGGGTTAGGTTTAGTGTTAGGGTAGGGTAAGGGTAAGGGTTAGGATAAGGGTAACGATTAGGCTTAGTGTTAGGCTTAGGGTTAGGGGTCAGGGTTAGGGTTAGGGTAAGGGTTAGGTTTAGGGTTAGGGTTAGAGTAAGGGTAAGGGTGAGGGTTAGGGTTAGGGTTACGGTTAGGGGCAGGGTAAGGGTAAGGGTTAGGGTTAAGGTTAGGGTTAGGTTTAGGGGTTAGGGTTAGGGTTACTTTTAGTGTTAGGGTAAGGGTAAACGTTAGGGTTAGGGTTAGGGTTAGGGTTAGGGTTAGGGTTTAGGGTTAGGGTTAGGGTTAGGTTTAGGGTTGGTGTTAGGGTTAGGGTTAGGTTTAGGATAAGAGTAAGGGTTAGGGTTAGGGTTAGGGTTAGGGTTAGGGGTTAGGATTAGGGTTACGTTTAGGGTTAGGGTAAGGGTAAGTGTTAGGGTTAGGGTTAGGTTTAGAGTAAGGGTAAGTGTTAGGATTAGGGTTAGAATTAGGGTTAGGGTAAGGGTTCGCGTTTGGGTAAGGGTAAGTGTTAGGGTTAGGGTTATGGTTAGTGTAATGGTAAGTGTTAGGATTAGGGTTAGGATTAGGGTTAGGGTTAGGTTTAGGGTTAAGGTTATGGTTAGGGTTAGGGTTAGGTTTAGGAGAAGAGTAAGGGTTAGGGTTAGGGTTAGGGGTTAGGGTTAGGGTTAAGTTTAGGTTTAACGTTAGGGTTAGGGTAAGGGTAAGAGTTAGGATAAGGGTAACGGTTAGGGTTTGGGTTAGGGTTAGGGGTTATGGTTAGGGTTAGGATTAGGTTTAGGGTTAGGGAAAGTGTTAGCTTTAGGGTTAGGGTTAGTGTTTAGATAAGAGTAAGGGCTAGGGTTAGGGGTAGGATTAAGGATTAGGGTTAGGGTTAGGTTTAGGGTTAGGGTTAGGGTAAGGGTAAGGGTTAGGAAAAGGGTAACGGTTAGGGTTAGTGTTAGGGTTAGTGTTAGGGGTTAGGGTTAGAGTTAGGGTAAGGGTTAGGTTTAGGGTTAGTGTTAGAGTAAGGGTAAGTGTGAGGGTTAGGGTTAGGGTTAGGGTCAGGGTAAGGGTAAGGGTTAGGGTTAGGTTTAGGGTTAAGGTTATTGTTATGGTTAGGGTAAGGGTTAGGGTTAGGGTAAGGGTTAGGGTAAGGGTAAGGGGAAGTGTTAGGGTTAGGGTTAGGGTTAGGGTTAGGATAAGGGTAAGGTTTAGGGTTAGGGTTAGGGTTAGGTTTAGGGTTAGGCGTTAATGTTAGGGTTAGCGTTAGGGTTAGGTTTAAGTTCAGGTAGGGTAAGGGGAATTATTAGAGTTAGAGTTAGGGTTAGGGTTAGGTTTAGGGTTAGGGTTATGTTTAGTGTTAGGGTTAGGGTTAGGGAAAGGGTTAGGATTACGGTAAGGGTAAGGGTTAGGCTTAGGGTTAGGGTTAGGGTTAGGTTTAGTGTTAGGGTTAGGGTTAGGGTTAGGGTAAGGGTTAGGGTTAGGGTTTGGGTTAGAGTTAGGGTTAGGTAAGTGACAGGGTAAGGGTTAGGGTTAGTGTTAGGGTTAGGGTTAGAGGTTAGCGTTAGGGTTAGGGTTACGGTAAGGGTAAGGGTTAGGGTTAGGGTTAGGGTTTGGATTAGGGTTAGGGTTACAGTAAGAGTAACGGTTAGGTTTAGGATTAGGTTAAGGTTAAGGGTTAGGTTTAGGGTTAGGTTTAGGGTTAGTGTTGGGGTTAAGTTTAGGGTTAGGGTTAGGATTAGGGTAAGGGTTAGGGTTAGGCGTAGGGTTAGGGTAAGGGGAAGTGTTAGGGTTAGTGTAAGGGTTAGGGGTAGAGTTAGGGTAAGTGTAAGGGTTAGGGTTAGGATTAGGCTGGGGTTAGTGTGAGGGTTAGGGTTAGGGTTAGGGTTAGGTTTAGGGTTATGTTTAGGATAAGGGTAAGGTTTAGGGTTAGGGTTAGGGTTTATGGTTATTTTTAGTTTTAGGTTTTGGGTTAGGGTTAGGGTAATAGTAAGGTTTAGGATATGGGTAACAGTTAGGTTTTGGGTTAGATTTAGGGTTAGGGGTTATGGTTGGCGTTAGGATTAGGGTTAGGGTTAGGGTAGGGTAACGGTGAGGGTTAGGGTAAGGGTTAGGGTTAGGGTTAGGGTAAGGGTAAGTGTTAGGGTTAGGGTTAGTGTTAGGTTTAGTGTAAGGATAAGTGTTAGGATTACGGTTAGGTTTAGGTTTAGCGTTACGGTTAGGTTTAGGGTTGGCGTTAGGGTTAGGGTTAGGTTTAGAATAAGGGTAATGGTTAGGGTTAGGGTTAGCGTTAGGGGTTAGGGATAGGGTTAGGTTTAGGGTTAGGGTAAGGATAAGCGTTAGTGTTAGCGCTAGGGTTAGGTGTAGGTGTTAGGGTTAGGGTTAGGGTTAGGGTAAAGGTTAGGGTTAGGGTTAGGGTTAGGTTTCTGGTTAGGGTAAGGGTAAGTGTTAGGGTTAGGGTTAAGGTTAGGGTTAGGGTTAGGGGTAGGGGTTAGTGTTAGGGTAAGGTATAGGGTTAGGGTTATGGTTAGGGTAAGGGTAAGTGTTAGGGTTAGGGTTAGGGTAAGGGTAAGGGTGAGGTTTAGGGTTAGGGTGAGGGTTAGGTTTAGGGTTAGGGTTAGGGTTAGGGTAAGTGTTAGGTTTAGGGTTAGGGTTCGGTTTAAGATAAGGGTAAGGGTTAGGTTTAGAGTAAGGGTTAGAGTTAGGGTTAGGGTAAGGGAAAGGGTAAGGGTTAGGGTTAGTGTTAGGGTTAGGGTTAGGGGTTAGGGTTAGGGTTACTCTTACGGTAAGGATAAGGGTTACGGTTAGGGTTAGGGTTAGGGTTATGGTAAGGGTTAGGGTTAGGTTTAGGATTAGGTTAACGGTAAGGGTTAGGGTTGGTGTTAAGTTTATGGTTAGTGTTGGGGTTAAATTTAGGGTTAGGTTTAGGATTAGGGTAAGGGTTATGGTTAGGCTTAGGGTTAGGGTAAGGGTAAGTGTTAGGGTTAGAGTAAGGGTTAGGGTTAGGGTTAGGGTAAGTGTAAGGGTTATCTTTAGGATTAGGCTTAGGGTTAGGGTGAGTGTTAGGGTTAGGGTTAGGTTTAGCGTTATGTTTAGGATAAGGGTTAGGGTTAGGGTTAGGGTTAGGGTAAGGGTTAGGGTAAGGGTAAGGGTTAGGTTTAGGGTTAGGGTTAGGGTAAGTGTAAGGGTTAGGTTTAGGGTTAGGGTTAGGGTTAGGGTTAGGGTAAGTGTATGGGTTAGGGTTAGGGTTAGGGTTAGGGTTAGGGTAGGGTAAGTGTTAGGGTTAGGGTTAGGGTTAGGGCTAGTGTAAGGGTAAGTGTTAGGATTAGGGTTAGGGTTAGGGTTAGGGTGAGGGTTAGGGTTAGGGTTGGAGTTAGGGTTATGGTTAGGTTTAGGATAAGGTTAAGGGTTAGGGTTAGGGTTAGGGTTATGGCTTAGTGTTAGGGCTAGTTTTAGGGTTAGGGTTAGAGTTAGGTGTGGGGTTAGGGTAAGGGTAGGGTTACCGTAAAGGTTAGGGTTAGGGGTAGGGTTCGGGTTAGGATAAGGGTAAGTGTTAGGGTTAGGGTTAGGTTTAGGGTTAGGGTTAGGGTTAGTGTAAGGGTAAGTGTTAGGATTAGGGTTAGGGTTAGGTTTAGGGTTAGCTTTAGGTTTAGGGTTAGGTTTAGGATAAGGGTAAGGGTTAGGGTTAGGGTTAGGGTTAGGGTTAGGGGTTAGGGTTAGGGTTAGGTTTAGGTTTAGGATTAGGATTAGGGTAAGGGTAAGGGTTAGGATAAGGGTAACGGTTAGGGTTTGGGTTAGGGTTAGGGTTAGGGGTTATGGTTAGGGTAAGGATTAGGGTTAGGGTTAGGGTAAGAGTAAGGGTGTGGGTTAGGTTTAGGTTTAGGTTTAGGTTTAGGGTTAGGGTAAGGGTTAGGGTTAGGGTAAGGGTTAATGTTAGGGTTAATCTTAGGGTTAGGGTAAGGGTATGGGTTAGGGTTACGGTTAGTGTTAGGTTTAGGTTTAGTGTTAGGGTAAGGGTAAGGGTTAGGGTTAGGGTTAGGGTTAGGGTTAGGGGTTAGAGTTAGGGTTAGGGTAAGGTTTAGGGTTAGGTTTAGGGTTAGGGTTAGGGTAAGGGTAAGTGTTAGGGTTAGGGTTAGTGTTAGGGTAAGGGTAAGTGTGAGGTTTAGGGTTAGGGTGAAAGTTAGGTTTAGGTTAGGGTTAGGGTTAGTTTAGGGAAAGTGTTAGGTTTAGGTTTAGGGTTAGGGTTAAGATAAGGGTAAGGGTTAAGGTTAGGGTTAGGATTAGGGATTAGCGTTAGGGTTAGGTTTAGGTTTAGGGTTAGGGTAAGGGTAAGGGTTAGAATAAGGGTAACGGTTAGGGTTAGTGTTAGGGTTAGGGTATGGGTTAGGGTTAGGGTTAGGGGAAGGATTAGGTTTAGGGTTAGGGTTAGAGTAAGGGTAAGGGTGAGGGTTAGGGTTAGTGTTAGGGTTAGGGTCAGGGAAGGGTAAGTGTTAGGGTTAGGGTTAGGGTTAGGGGTAGGATTAGGGTTAGAATTAGTGTTAGGGTAAGGGTAAGGGTTAGGGTTAGGGTTAGGGTTAGGTTTAGGGTTGGTGTTAGGGTTAGGGTTAGGTTTAGGATAAGGGTAAGGGTTAGGGTTATTGTTAGGGTTAGGGGTTAGGATTAGGGTTAGGTTTACGGTTAGGGTAGGGTAAGTGTTAGGGTTAGGGTTAAGGGTTATTGTAAAGGTAAGTGTTAGGATTAGGGTTAGAATTAGGGTTAGCGTAAGGATTCAGGTTAGGGTAAGGTTAAGTGTTAGGGTTAGGGTTATGGTTAGTGTAAGGGTAAGTGTTAGGATTAGGGTTAGGATTAGGGTTAGGGTTAGGTTTAGGGTTAGGGTTCGGGTTAGGGTTAGGTTTAGGATAAGGGTAAGGGTTAGGGTTAGGGTTAGGGTTAGGGGTTAGGGTTAGGGTTAAATTTAGGTTTAACGTTAGGGTTAGGGTAAGGGTAAGGGTTAGGATAAGGGTAACGGTTAGGGTTTGGGTTAGGGTTAGGGTTAGGGGTTAAGGTTAGGGTTAGGATTAGGGTTAGGGTTAGGGTTTAGATAAGAGTAAGGGATAGTGTTAGGGTTAGGATTAGGGATTAGGTTTAGGGTTAGATTTAGGGTTAGGGTTAGGGTTAGGGTTAGGGCTTAGCGTCAGGGTTAGGGTTAGTGTAAGTGTTAGGGTTACGATTAGGGTTAGGGTTAGGGGTATAGGGTTAGTGTTTAGGGTGAGGGTTACAGTTAGGGTTAGGGTTAGGGTAAGGGTAACTGATAGGGTTAGTTTTAGGGTTATGTTTGTGTTAGGGTGAGGGTTAGGCTAAGTGTAGGGTTAGGGTTAGGGTTAGGGAAAGGGTAAGAGTTAGGGTAAGGGTTAGGGTTAAGTTAGGGTTAGGGTAAGGATTATGGTTAGGGTTAGAGTAAAGGTAAGGGTGAGGGTTTGGGTTAGGGTTAGGGTTAGGATTAAGGTTAGGGTTAGGGTAAGCTAAGGGTTAGGTTTAGGGTTAGGGTTTGGGTTAGGTTTAAGGTTAGGGTTAGGGTAAGGGTTAGGGTTAGGGAAAGGGTAAGTGTTAGGGTAAGGGTTAGTGTTAGGCTAAGGGTTAGGGTTAGGTTAGGGTTAGGGTAAGGGTTAGGGTTAGGTTTAGGGTTAGAGTTAGGGTTAGGGTAAGGGAAAGGTTAAGGGTTAGGATAGGGTTAGGGTTAGGGGTTAGGGTTAGTGTTAGGGTATTGTAAAGGTAAGGGTTAGGGTTAGGGTTAGGGTTAGAGGTTAGGGTTAGGGTTCGGGTTAGGGTTACAGTAAGGGTTAGGGTTGGTTTAGGGTTAGGGTAAGGGTAAAGTTTAGGGTTAGGGTTAGGTTTAGGGTTAGTGTTAGGGGTTAAGGTTAGTATTAGGATTAGGATTAGGGTAAGGGTTAGGGTTAGGTTTAGGGTTAGGGTAAGGGTAAGTGTTAGGGTTAATTTTAGGGTTAGGTTTACGGTTAGGGTAGGGTAAGGGTAAGAGTTAGGGTTAGGATTAGGCTTAGATTTAGGGTGAGGGTTAGGGTTAGAGTTAGGTTTAGGGTTAGGGTAAGGGATAGGGTTAGGTTTAGGTTAGGGTTAGGGGTTAGGGTTGGGCTTAAGGTTAGGTTTAGGGTTAGGTATGGGTTAGGTTTAGGATTAGGATTAGGGTTAGGTTTACAGTTAGGGTGAGGGTTAGAGTTAGGGTTAGGGTTAGGGTAAGGCTAGTGTTAGGGTTAGGGTTAGGATTAGGGTTAGGTGTTAAGGTCAGTGGTAGAGTTAGGGGAAGGGTAAGGGTTATGGTTATGGTTATGGTTAGAGTAAGGGTTAGGGTTACGGTCAGGGTTTGATTTAGGGTTAATGTTAGGGTTAGGGTTAGGGTTAGGGTAAGGGTAAGGGTTACGGTTAGGGTTAGGGTTAGGTTTAAGAATTAGGGTTAGGGTTAGGATTAGGGATAGAGTTAGGGTTAGGGTAAGGTTAGGGTTAGGGTAAGGGTTAAGTTTACTGTTATGGTTAGGGTAAGCGTAAGGGTTATGGTTGGGCTTAGTGTTAGGTTTAGTGTTAGGGTTAGGGTGAAGGTAAATGTTAGGGTTAGGGTTAGGGTTAGGGTTAGGGTTAGGGTAAGGGTTAGGGTTAGGGTTAGGGGATAGGGTTAGGGTTAGGATTAGGGTAGGGTTTAGGGTAAGTGAAAGGGTTAGGGTTAGGGTAAGGGTTAAGTTTAGTGGTATGGTTAGGGTAAGCGTAAGGGTTACGGTTGGGTTAGTGTTAGGTTTAGTGTTAGTGTTAGGTTGAAGGTAAATGTTAGGGTTAGGGTTAGGGTTAGGGGTTAGGGTTAGGGTTAGGGTAAGTGTTAGGTTTAGGTTTAGGGTTGGGGTAAGGGTAAGTGTGAGGTTAGGGTTAGGGTGAGGATTAAGGTAAGGGTAAGTGTTAGGGTTAGGTTTAGGTTTAGGGTTAAGTTTAGGGTTAGGCTTAGGGTAGGGTTAGGTTTAGGATAAGGGTAAGGGTTAGGGTTAGGGTTAGGGTTAGGGGTTAGGATTAGATTTAGGTTTAGGGTTAGCGTTAGGGTAAGCGTGAGGTTTAAGATAAGGGTAAGGTTTAGTGTTTGGTTTAGGGTTATTGTTAGGATTAGGGTTAGAGTCAGGGTTAGGGTAAGGGTTAGGGTTAGGGTAAGGGTTAAGTTTAGGGTTATGGTTATGGTAAGGGTAAGGGTTACAGTTGGGGTTAGTGTTAGGTTTAGAGTTAGGGTTAGGGTGAAGGTAAGGGTTAGGTTTAGGGTTAGGGTTAGGGTTAGGGTTAGGGGTTAGGGTTAGGGTTAGGGTAAGGGTTAGGGTTAGGGTTAGGGGTTAGGATTAGGGTTAGGATTAGGGTAGGGTTTAGGGTAAGTGAAAGGGTTAGGGTTAGGGTAAGGGTTAGGGTTAGGGTTAGGGTTAGGGTAAGGGTTAGGGTTAGGGTTAGGGTGAGGGTTAGGGTTAGGGTTAGGGGTTAGGGTTAGGGTTAGGGTTAGGGTAAGGGTAAGGGTTAGGTTTAGGGCTAGGGTAAGGGTAAGTGTTAGGGTGTGGGTTAGGGTCAGGGATTAGGGTTAGGGTTAGGGTAAGGGTGAGGGTTAGATTTAGGGTAAGGGTAATGATAAGTGTTAGGGTTAGGGTTAGGATTAGGGTAAGGGTAAGGGTTAGGGTGAGGTTTAGGGTTAGGTTTAGGTTTAGGGTAAGTGTTAGTGTAAGTGTTAGGGTTAGGGTTAGGTTTAGGGTGAGGGTGAAGATAAGGGGAAGGGTTAGGGTTAGCGTTAGGGTTAGCGTTATGTTTAGGGTTAGGGTTAGGGTTAGGGAAAGGCAAGGGTTAGGGTAAGGGTTAGGGTTAGGGTTAGCGTTAGGGTAAAAATTAGGGTTAGGGTTAGGATAAAGGTAAGGATGAGGGTTAGGGTTAGGGTTAGGGTTAGTGTTTGGTTAAGGTTAGGGTTAGGTTTAGGGTAAGGGTGAGGGTTAGGTTTAGGGTTTGGGATAGGGTATAGGTTAGGGTTAGGATAAGGATTAGGGTTAGGGTAGGGTAAGGGATAGGGTAAGGGTTAGGGTTAGGGTAAGGATTCGATTAGGGTTAGGGTTAGCATTAAGGTTAGGGTTAGGGTTAGCGTAAGGGTAAGGGTTAGGGTTAGGGTTAGGGTTAGGTTTAGGGTAAGGATTAGGGTTAGGATAAGGGTTAGGGTTAGGGTTAGGGTAGGGGTAAGGGTTAGGGTGAGGGTTAGGGTTAGTGTTAGGGTTAGGGTAAGGGTAACGATAGGGTTAAGGTTAGGGTTATTGTTAGGGTAAGGGTAAGTGTTAGGTTTAGGGTTAGGGTTATGGTTAGGGTTAGGTAAGGGTTAAGTTTAGGGTTAGGGTTAGGAATATGTTTAGTTTTAGGGTGAGGTTTATGGTTAGGATTAGGTTTAGGATAAGGGTAAGGGTTAGGGTTAGGGTTAGGGTTAGGGGTTAGGGTTAGGGTTAGGTTTAGGTTTAGGGTTAGGGTTAGGGTTAGGGGTTAGGGTTAGGGTTAGGGTTAGAGTAAGTGTAAGGGTGAGGGTCAGGGTTAGGGTTAGGGTAAGGGTTAGTGTTAGGGTAAGGGTTAAGGTTAGGGTTAGGCTTAGGGTTAGGGTAAGGTTAAGGGCAAGGGTTAGTGTTAGGGTTAGTGTTAGGTTTAGGATTAGTGTTAGGTAATGGTAAGGGTTAGCGTTAGGGTTAGGGTTAGGGTTAGGGTTAGGGTTAGGTTTAGTGTTAGGTTTAGGGTAAGGGTAAGGTTTAGGTTTAAGGTTAGGGTTCGGTTAGGTTTAGGGTTAGTGTTAGGGTATGGGTAACGGTTAGGTTTAGGGTTAGCATTAAGGTTAGGTTTAGGGTTAGGATTAGGCTTAGGGTTAGGGTTACGGTTAGGGTTAGGGTAAGGGTAAGTGTTAGGGTTAGGTTCAGGGTTAGGGTTAGGGTAAGGATAAGGGTTAGGGTTAGGTTTAGGGTTAGGGTTAGGGTTAGGGTAAGGATTAGGGTTAGCGTTAGGGTTAGGATACGGGTTAAGGTTAGGGTTAGGGTTAGGTTTAGGCTTAGGGTTAGGGTTAGGTTTAGGGTTAGGATTAGGGTAAGGGTAAGGGTTAGGGTTAGGGTTAGGGTTAGGTTAAGGATTAGGGTTAGCGTTAGGGTTAGGATAAGGGTTAGGGTTAGGGTTAGGTTTAGGGTCAATCTTAGGGTTAGTGTAGGGGTAAGGGTTAGTGTGAGGTTTAGGATTAAGGTTAGGGTAAGGGTTAGGGTTAGGATAATGGTTAGCATTAAGGTTAGGTTTAGGGTTAGGATTAGGCTTAGGGTTAGGGTTAGGGTTAGGGTGAGGGTAGGGGATAGAATTAGCGTTAGGGTTAGGTTTAGGGTTAGGGTAAGGGTTAGGGTTAGGGTTCTTGTTAGGGTAGGGTAAGTGGTTGGGGTAGGGTTAGGGTTAGGCTTAGGGTTAGGGTAAGGGTAAGGCTTAGGGTTAGGGTTAGGATTAGGTTTAGGGGTTAGGGGTAGGGGTAGGGTAAGGGTTAGGGTTAGGGTTAGGGTTTTGTTTAGGTTTAGGGTTAGGGTTAGGGTTAGGTTTAGGATAAGGGTAAGGGTTAGAGTTATGATTAGGGTCAGGGTTTAGGGTTAGTTTAGGTTAGGTTTAGGATTAGGGTTAGGGTTAGGGTAAGGGTAAGGGTGAGCGTTAGGGTTAGTGTTAGGGTTAGGGTTAGGGTTAGGGTTAGTGTAAAGTTTAAGGTTAGGGTTAGGTTTAGGGTTAGGGTAAGGGTAAGGGTTAGGGTTAGGTTTAGTGTTAGGTTTAGGGTTAGTGTTAGGGTAAGGGTAACGTTTAGGGTTAGGGTTAGGGTTAGGGTAAGGGTAAGGGTTAGGGTTAATGTCAGGGTTAGGGTTAGGTTTAGCGTTAGAGTTAGAGTTAGGGTTAGGGTTAGGTTTAGGTTTAGGGTTAGGGTAAGGGTAAGGTTTAGGGTTAAGGTTAGGGTTAGGGTTAGGGTTAGGTTTAGGGTTAGGGTTAGGGTATGGGTAAGGGTTAAGTTTAGACGTTAAGGTTAGGGTTAGGCTTAGGCTTAGGCTTAGGATTAGGGTAGGGTAAAGGGTTAGGGTGAGGGTTAGGGTGAGGGTTAGGGTTAGGTAATGGTAAGGGTTAGGGTTAGGATTAGGGTTAGGGTTAAGGTTAGGTTTAGGGTTAGGGTTAGGGTTAGGGAAAGGGTAATGTTTAGGGTAAGGGTTAGGGTTAGGGTTAGGGGTAGGGTAGGGTTAGAGTTAGCATTAATGTTAGGGATACGGTTAGGCTTAAGGTTAGGGTTAGGGTTAGGGTTAAGTTTAGGGTAAGGGTTAGGGTTATGGTTAGGGTAACGGTTAGGTTTACGGATAGGGTTAGGGTTAGGGTTAGGTTTAGGTTTAAGGTTAGGGTTACGGTTAGGGTAAGGGTAAGTGTTAGGTTTAGGGTTATGGTTAGGGTTAGGGTAAGGGTAAGGGTCAGGGTTAGGTTTAGGGTTAGGGTTAGGTTTAGGGTAGGGTTAGGGTTAGGGTAAGTGTTAGGGTTAGGGTTAGGGTTAGGGTTAGGATAAGTGTAAGGGTTAGGGTTAGGGTTCGAGTAAGGGTAAGGTTTAGAGTTGGGGTTTGGGTTAGGGTTAGGGTAAGGGTAATGTTTAGGTTTAGGGTTAGGTTTAGGTTTAGGGTTAGGGTTAGGGTTAGGGTAAGTGTTAGGGTTAGGGTTAGGGTTAGGGTAAGGGTAAGTGTTAGGGTTAGGGTTAGGGTTAGGGTAAGGTTTAGGGTTAGGCTTAGGGTAAGTGTAAGAGTTAGGGTTAGGTAAGGGTAAGTGTTAGGGTTAGGGTTAGAATTAGGGTAAGGTTTAAGTTTAGGCTTAGGGTAAGTGTAACGGTTAGGGTTAGGTAAGGGTAAGTGTTAGGGTTAGGGTTAGGTTTAGGGTAAGGGTAAGGTTTAGGGTTAGGTTTAGGGTTAGGGTTAGGGGTTAGGGTTAGGGTTTGGCTTAGGCTTAGGGTTAGGTTTAGGGTAAGGTAGAGGGTTAGGGTTAGGGTAAGGGTAAGTGTTAGGGTTAGTGTTAGGGTTAGGGTCAGTGTAGGGGTAAGGCTTAGGGTTAGGATTAGGGTAAGGGTAAGTGTTAGGGTTAGGGTTAGGGTTAGCGTTAGGGTTAGAGTTAGGGTTAGGGTTAGGTTTACGGTTAGGGTTAGGCTAAGGGTAAGGTTTAGGGTTAAGGTTAGGGTTAGGGTTAGGCTAAGGTAAGGTTTAGGGTTAGGCTAAGGGTAAGGATAAGGGTTAGAGTTAGGGTTAAGGTTAGGGTTTGTGTAAGTGTTAGGGTTAGTTTTAAGGGTGGGTGTAGGGTTAGGGTTAGGGTAAGGGTAAATGTTAGGGTTAGGGTTAGGGGTTAGGGTTAGGGTTAGGGTTAGGTTTAGGGTTCAGGTTATGGTAAGGGTAAGGGGTAGGTTTAGAGTTACGGTTAGGGTTAGGTTTAGGGTTAGGGTTAGAATATGGGTAAGTGTTAGGGTTAGGGTTAATATTAGGGTTAAAGTTAAGGTTAGGGTTAGGATTAGGGTTAGGATTAGGGTTCGGTTTAGGTTTTGGGTTAGGGTTAGGGTTAGGGTTAGGGTTAAGTTTAGGTTTAGGTTTTAGGGTTAGGGAAAGGGTAAGGGTTAGGGTTATGGTTAGGGGTAGGGTTAGCATTAAGGTTAGGGTTAGGGAAAGGGTAAGGGTAAGGTTTAGAGTTAGGGTTAGGGTTAGCATTAAGGTTAGGGTTAGGGTTAGGGTAAAGGTAAGGGTAAGGTTATGGTTAAGGGTTAGGTTTAGGGTTAGGGTTAGGGTAAGGTTAAGGGTTATGGTTATGGTTATGGTTAGGGTTAGGGTAAGAGTAAGGGTTGGGGTTAGGGTTAGGTTTAGGTAAAGGGTAAGGATTAGGGTTAGGGTTAGGGTTACGATTAAGTTAAGGATTAGGGTTAGGGTTAGGGTAAGGGTTAGGTTTAGGGTTAGGTTTAGCATTAAGGTTAGGGTTAGGGTTATGGTAAGGGTTAGGGTTAGGGTTAGGGTTAGGGTTAAGGTTAGGTTTAGTGTTAGGGTTAGGATTTGGTTAAGGGTTCAGGTTAGGGTTAGGTTTAGGGTTAGGGTAAGGGTTAGGGTTATGGTTAGTGTAAGGGTAAGGGTAAGTATTAGGGTAAGGGTTAGGGTTAGGGTAAGGTTAAGGGTTAGGGTTAGTGTTAAGGTGACAATTAAGGTTAAGTTTAGGGTTAGGGTAAGGGTAAGATTTAGGGTTAGGGTTATGGTTAGGGTAAGGGTTAGGGTTAGCTTTTGGAATAGGGTTAGGGTAAGGGTAAGGTTTAGTGTTAGGTTTAGGGTTAGGGTTAGGGTATGGGTAAGGCTTAGGGTTAGGCTTAGGTTTAGGGTTAAGGTTAGGGTTAGGTTTAGGGCTAGGGTTAGGGTAAGGGTAAGGGTTAGGGTTAGAATTGGGGTTAGGGAAAGGGTAAGGGTTAGGGTTTGGTTTAGTGTTAGTGTTAGGGTAAGGGATAGGTTTAGGTTTAGAGTTAGCATTAATGTTAGGGTTAGGGTTAGGGTAAGAGTATGGGTTAAGGTTAGGATTTGGGTAAGGGTTAGGGTAGGGGTTAGGGTTAGGGTAAGGGTTAGGGTTAGCGTTAGGTTAGCGTTAGGGTAAGTGTAAGGGTTAGGGTTAGGGTTAGGGTAAGGGTAAGGGTTAGTGTTATGGTTAGGGTTAGCATTAAGGTTAGGGTAAGTTTAAGGTTAAGGGTTAGGTTTAGGTTTAGGGTTAGGGTTAGAGTAAGGGTTAGTATTAGGGGTTAGGGTTAGGGTTAGGTTTAGGGTAAGGGTAAGGGTTAGTGTTATGGTTAGGGTTAGCATTAAGGTTAGGGTTAGGGTAAGGTTAAGGGTTAGGGTTAGGTTTAGGGTTAGGGTTAGAGTAAGGGTTAGTATTAGGGGTTAGGGTTAGGGTTAGGTTTAGGGTTAGGGTAAGGGTTAGCGTTAGGGTTAGGTTTATGGTTAGGGTTAGGTTAAGGGTAAGGGTTAGGGTTAGGTTTAGGGTTAAACTTAGTGTTAGGGTTAGGTTAAGGGTAAGGGTTAGGGTTAGGGTTAGGGTTAGGGTTAGGGAAAGGGTAAGGGTAATGATTAGAGTTAGAGTCAGGGTTACGGTTAGGGTAAGGATTAGGGTTAGGGTTAGGCTAAGTGGTAGGGTTAGGGTTAGGGTTAGCATTAAGGTTAGGGTTAGGGTTAGGGTAAGGGTACGAATGATGGTTAGTGTTAGGGTTAGGGTTAAGGTTAGGGTTAGGGTTAGGGTAAGGGTTAGGGTTAGGTTTAGGTTTAGGGTTAGGGTAAGGGTAAGGGTTAGGTTTAGGGTTAGGGTTAGGGTTAGGGTTAGGGTTATTGTAAGGGTAAGGGTTAGGGTTAGGGTTAGGTTTAGGTTAAGATTTAGGTTTAATATTAGGGTCAGTGTTAGAGTTAAGGTTAGAGTAACGGTAAGTGTTAGGGGTTGGGTTAGGTTTAGGGTGAGGGTAAGGGGTAGGGTTAAGGTTAGGGTTAGGGTAAGGGTTAGGGTTAGGGTTAGGGTTAGGATTAGGTTTAGGGTTAGGGTAAGGGTTAGAGTTAGGGTTAGGTTTATGGTTATGGTTAGGTTAAGGGTAAGGGTTAGGGTTAGGGTTAGGGGTAAATTCAGTGTTAGGGTTAGGTTAAGGGTAAGGGTTAGGGTTAGGGTTAGGGTAACTGTTAGGGTAAGGGTTAGGGTTAGGGAAAGGGTAATGGTAATGATTAGAGTTAGGGTCAGGGTTAGGGTAAGGGTAAGGATTAGGGTTAGGTTAGGGTTAGCGTTAAGGTTAGGGTTAGGGATAGGGTACGGGTTAGGGTTAGGTTTAGGTTTAGGGTTAGGGTAAGGGTAAGGGTTAGGGTTAGGTTAGGGTTAGCGTTAAGGTTAGGGTTAGGGATAGGGTAAGGGTTAGGGTTAGGTTTAGGTTTAGGGTTAGGGTAAGGGTAAGGGTTAGGGTTAGGGTTAGGTGTAGGGTTAGGTTTAGGGTAAGGGTAAGGGTTACGGTTAGGGTTAGGGTTAGGGTTAAGGATAGGGTTAGGGTTAGGGTTAGTGTTAGGGTAAGGGTAAGTGATAGGGTTAGGGTTAGAGTAAGTGTTAGGGTTAGGGTTAGGGTTCACATTAAGTTTAGGGTTAGGGTTAGGGTAAGGGTTAGTGTTAGGGTTAGTGTTAGGGTTAGAGCTAGGGTTAAGTTGAGGGTTAGGGTTAGGATTTGGGTAAGGTTTAGAGTTAGGGTTAGGCTTAGGGTTAGGTTTAGTGTTAGTGTTAGGGTTAGGGTTAGCATTAATGTTAAGGTTAGTGTAAGGGTTAGGGTTAGGGTAAGGGTAAATGTTAGGGTTAGGGTTAGGGTTTAGAGATAGCGTTATGGTTAGGATTAGGGTTAGGTTTATGGTTAAGGTTAGGGTAAGGGTAAGGGTTAGGTTTTGGGTTACGTTTAGGGTTAGGTTTAGGGTTAGGTTTAGGATATGGGTAAAGGTTAGGGTTAGGGTTACGATTAGGGTTAAGGTTAGGGTTAAGGTTAGGATTAGGGTTAAGATTAGTGTACAGTTTAGGTTTTTTGTTAGGGTTAGTGTTAGGGTTAGGCTTAGGGAAAGGGTAAGGTTTAGGGTTAGGGTTAGGGTTAGGGTAAGGTTTAGGGTTAGGTTTAGGGTTAGGGTTAGGGCAAGGGTAAGTGTTACGGTTAGGCTCAGGGTTAGGGTTATGATAAGGGTAAGGGTTAGGGTTAGGTTTAGGGTTAAGTTTGGGGTAAGGGTAAGGATTAGCGTTAGGTTTAGGGTTAGGGTTAGGGTAAGGGTAAGGGTTAGTGTTAGGGTTAGGGTTAGGGATAAGGTTAGGGTTAAGGTTAGGGTTAGGATTAGGTAAGGGTAAGGGTTAGGGTTAGGGTAAGGTTTAGGGAAAGGGTAAGGGTAATGGTTAGGGTTAGGGTTAGCGTTACGATTAAGTTAAGGATTAGGGTTTGGGTTAGGGTAAGGGTTAGGGTTAGGGTTAGGTTTAGCATTAAGGTTAGGGTTAGGGTTATGGTAAGGTTTAGGGTTCGGGTTAGGGTAGGGTTAAGGTTAGGTTTAGTGTTAGGTTTAGGATTTGGGTAAGGGTTAGGGTTAGGGTTAGGTTTAGGGTTAGGGTATGGGTTAGGGTTAGGGTTAGGGTAAGGGTAAGGGTAAGTGTTAGGGTAAGGGTTAGGGTTAGGATAAGTTTAAGGGTTTGGGTTAGGGTTAGGGATACAATTAAGGTTAAGTTTAGGGTTAGGGTAAGGGTAAGGTTTAGGGTTAGGGTTAGGTAAGGGTTAGGGTTAGCTTTTGGACTAGGTTTAGGGTAAGGGTAAGTTTTAGGGTTAGGTTTAGGGTTAGGGTTAGGGTATGGGTAAGGCTTAGGTTTAGGGTTAGGTTTAGGTTTAAGGTTAGGGTTAGGGTTAGGGTTAGGGTAAGGGTAAGGGTTAGGGTTAGAGTTAGGGTTAGGGAAAGGGTAAGGGTAAGGGTTAGGGTTTGGTTTAGGGTTACGGTTAGGGTAAGGATTAGGGTTAGTGTTAGGGTTAGGGTAAGGGATAGGGTTAGGTTTAGAATTAGCATTAAGGTTAGGGTTAGGGTAAGAGTAAGGGTTAAGGTTAGGGTTAGGGTTATGGTTAAGGTTAGGATTTGGGTAAGGGTTAGGGTAGGGGTTAGGGTTAGGGTAAGGGTTAGGTTTAGGGTTAGGTTAGCGTTAGGGTAAGTGTAAGGGTTAGGTTTAGGTTTAGGGTAAGGGTAAGGGTTAGTGTTATGGTTAGGGTTAGCATTAAGGTTAGGGTTAGGGTAAGGGTAAGGGTTAGTGTTATGGTTAGGGTTAGCATTAAGGTTAGGGTTAGGGTAAGGTTAAGGGTTAGGGTTAGGTTTAGGGTTAGGGTTAGAGTAAGGGTTAGTATTAGGGGTTAGGGTTAGGGTTAGGGTTAGGGTAAGGGTATGGGTTAGGTTTAGGTTTAGGGTAAGGTTTAGGATTAGGGTTAGGGTTAGGGTTAGAGCAAGGGTAAGTGTTGGGGTTAGGGTTAGGGTTAGGGTTAGGGTAAGGGTAAGGATTAGGGTTCGGGCTAGGGTTAGGTTTAGGGTTGGGGTTAAGGTTAGGGTTAGGGTAAGGGTAAGATTTAGGGTTAGGGTTAGGGTTAGGGTTAGGGTAAGTGTTAGGGTTAGGGTTAGGGTTAGGCTTAGGGTTAGGGTAACGGTATATGTTACAGTTAGGGTTAGGGTTTGGGTTAGGGTAAGGTTAAGGGTTAGGGTTACGGTTAGGGTTAGGTTTAGGGTTGGGGTTAAGGTTAGGGTTAGGGTTAGAGTTAGGGTTAGAGTTAGGGTTAGGGTTAGGGTTAGGTTTATGCTAGGGTTAGGGTTAGGGTAAGGGTAAGGTTTAGGGTTAGTTTTATTGTTAGGGTTAGCGTTAAGGTTATGGTTAGGGTTATGGTAAGGGTAAGGGTTAGGGTAAGGATTACGGTTAGGGATAGCATTAGGGTAAGAGTTAGGGTTAGGGTTAGGTTAAGGTTTAGCATTTAGGTTAGGGTTAGGATTAGGGTAAGGGTAAGAGTTAGGGTTAGGGTAAGGGTAAAGGTTAGGGTTAGGGTTAGGGTTAGGGTTAGGGGTTAGGGTTAGGGTTATGGTTAGGTTTAGGGTTAGGGTTAGTGTTAGGGTTAGGTTTAGGGTTAGGCTTAGGTAAGGGTAAGTGTTAGGGGTTAGGTTTAGGGTAAGGGTTAGGGTAAGAGTTAGGGTTGGGGCTAGGTTTAGGGTTTAGGGTTACGTTTACGGTTAGGGTTAGGGTTAGCTTAAGCGTTAGGATTATGGTTAGGGATATGGTTAGGGTAAGGGTTAGGGTTAGGGTTAGGGTTAGGGTTAGTGATAGGGTTAGGGCAAGGGTAACTGTTAGGGTTAGGGTTAGCATTAAGGTTAGGGTTAGGGTTAGGATTAGAGTAAGGGTTAGGATTATGGAAAAATTTACGGTTAGAGTAAGGGTTAGGGTTAGGGGTTAGGGTGAAGGTTACGGTGAAGGTTAGGGTTAGGGTTAGCGTAAGGGTTAGGGTTAGGGTTAGGGTTAGGGTAAGGGTAACTGTTAGGATTAGGGTGAGGCTTAGGGTAAGTGTAAGTTTAGGGTTAGAGTTAGGGTTACGTTTAGGGTTGGGATTAAGGTTAGGGTTAGTGTTAGGGTAAGGGTAAGGTTAAGGGTTAGGGTTAGGGTTAGGGTAAGTGTTAGGGTTAGGGTTAGGGGTGGGGGTAGGTTTAGGGTTAGGGTAAGGGTAAATGTTAGGGTTAAGGTTAGGGTTAGCGTTAGGGTTACGGTTAGGGTAAGGATTAGGGTTAGGGTTAGGGTAAGGGTTAGTGTTAGGGTTAGTGTTAGGGTTAGCATTAAGGTTAGAGTTAGGGTTGTGGAAAGAGTAAGGGTTACGGATAGGGTTAGGGTTAGGGGTTAGGGTTAGGGTTAGGGTTAGGTTTAGGGTTAGGGTTAGGGTTAGGGCAAGGGTAAGGGTTAGGGTAAGAATTAGGGTTAGGGTTGTTTTTAGGGTAAGGGTTAGCGTTAGGGTTAGATTTAGGGTTAGGGTAAGGGTTAGGAGTAGGGTTAGTGTTAGGGTAAGTGTGAGGTTTAGGGTTAGTGTTAGCATTAAGTTTAGGGTTAGGATTAGGGTAAGGATAAGGGTTAGGTTTAGGGTTAGTGTTAGGTTTAGGATTAGGCTTATGGTAAGGGTAAGGGTTAGGGGTTAGGGTTAGGGTAAGGGTTAGGATAAGGGTTAGGGTTGGGGTTAGGTTTAGGGGTTAGGGTTAGGGTTACGGTTCTGGTTAGGGTTAGGGAAGGGTTAGGATTAGGGTTACGGTTAGGGTAAGGATAAGGGTAACTGTTAGGGTTAGGCTTAGGGTTAAGCTTGGGGTTAGGGTTAGTGTTAGGGTTAGAGAAAGGATTAGGATTAGGGTAAGGGTTAGGGTTAGGGTTAGAGTTCGGGTTAGAGTTAGGGTTAGGGTTAGGATAAGTGTTAGTGTTAGAGTTAGGGTTAGGGTTAGAGTAAGGGTTAGGGATACGTGTGAGGGTTAGTGTTAGGGTGAGGGTTAGGGTTAGGGTTAGGGTTAGGGTTCGTTTAAGGGTTAGGGTTAGGGTTAGGTTTAGTGTAAGGGTATGTGTTAGGGTTAGGGTTAGGGTTAGGGTTAGGGTAAGGGTAAGGGTTAGGGGTAGGGTTAAGGTTAGGGGTTGGTTTAGTTTTGGGGTTAATATTAGGGTTAGTGTTAGGATAAGGGTTAGGGTAAGGGTTAGGGTTAGGGTTAGGTTTTGGGTTAGGGTAAGTTTTACGGTTAGGGTTTGTGATGGGTGTAGGGTTAGGGTTAGGGTAAGGGTAAATATTAGGGATAAGGTTAAGGGTTAGGGTTAGGGTTAGGGTTAGGTTTAGGGTTACGGTTAGGGTTAAGGGTTAGGGTTAGGGTATGGGTAAGGGTAAGGGCTAGGGTTTCGGTTATGGTTAAGGTTAGGGTTAGGGTTATGATTAGGCTTAGGATTAGATATCATTTTAGGTTTTGGGTTAGGGTTAGGGTAAGTGTAAGGGTGAGGATTAGGGTTTGGTTAGGGTTAAGGTTAGGGTTAGGTTTAGGGTTAGGGTTAGGGTTAGGGAAAGGGTAAGGGTTAGCGTTAAGATTAGGGTTAGGGTAAGGATTATTGTTAGGGTTTGGGATAGGTTAAGGGTTAGGGTTAGGGTTAGGGTAAGGCTAAGGGTTAGGGTTAGGGTTAGGGTTAGGGTTAGGGTTAAGGTTAGGTTTAGGGTTAGGGTAAGGGTTAGGGTTAGGTTTAGGTTTAGGATTAGGGTAAGGGTAAGGTTTAGGGTTAGGTTTAGGGTTAGCGCTAGGGTAAGGGTAAGGGTTACGGTTATGGTTAGGGTTAGGGTTAAGGTTAGGGTTAGGTTTAGGGTTAGGGTTAGGGTAAGGGTAAGGGTTAGGGTTAGGGTTATGGTTAGGGAAAGGGTAAGGATAAGGGTTAGGGTTAGGGTTAGGGTTAGGGTTAGGGTAAGGGTAAAGGTTAGGGTTAGGGTTAGGGTTAGGGAAAGGGTATGGGTAAGGGTTAGGGTTAGGGTCAGGGTTACGGTTAGGGTAAGGATTAGGGATAGGGTAAGGTTTCTGGTCAGGGTTAGCGTTTGCATTAAGTTTAGGGTTAGGGTTAGGGTAAGGGTAAGGTTAGGGTTAGGTTAGGGTTAGGGTTAAACTTAGGGTTTGGGTTAGGGTAAGGGTTAGGGTTAGGTTTAGGGTTAAGGTTAGGGTAAGGGTAAGGGTTAGGGTTTGGTTTAGGGTTAGGTTTAGGGTTAGAATTTAGGTAAGGATTAAAGTTAGGGTTACGGTTAGGGTTAGATTAAGTGTTAGGGTTAGGGTTAGGGTTAGGTTTAGTGTAAGGGTAAGTGTTAGGGTTAGGGATAGTGTTAGGGTTAGGGTAAGGGTAAGGGTTAGGGTTAGGGTTAGGTTTAGCATTAAGCTTAGGGTTAGTTTTAGGGTAAGGGTAATGGTTAGGTTTAGGGTTAGGGTTAGTTTTAGGGTAAGGGTTAGGGTTAGGTTTAGGTTTAGGTTTAGGGTAAGGGTAAGGGTTAGGGTAATCTTTAGGGTTAGGGGTAGGGTAAGGGTTAGGGTTAGGGTTAGGGTTAGGGTTAGGGTTAGGGTTAAGGTTAAGTTTAGCGTTAGTGTTAGGGTTAGGGTAAGGGTAAGGGTTAATGTTAGGGTTAGGGTTAGCGAAAGAGCAAGGGTAAGGGTTAGGGTTAGGGTTAGTGTTTTTAGGGTAAGGTGTAGGTTTAGTGTTAGGGTTAGAGTAAGGGTTAGGGTTAGGGTTAGAATTAAGGTTAGGTTTAGGGTTTGGTTAAAGGTTAGGGTTTGGGTTAGGGTTAGGGTTAGGGTTAGGATTTGGGTAAGGGTTAGGGTTAGGGTTAGGGTAAGGGTTAAGGTTAGGGTTAGAGTTAGGGTAAGGGTAAGTGTTAGGGTTAGGGTTAGTGTTAGGGTAAGGGTAAGGGTTAGTGTTAGGGTTAGGGTTAGCATTAAGTTTAGGTTTAGGGTTAGGGTAAGGGTAAGGTTTAGGGTTATTTTTAGGATTAGGGTTAGAGTAAGGGTTAGGGTTAGGGGTTAGAGTTAGGGATAAGGTTATTGGAAGGGTTAAGGTTACGGTTAGGGTTAGGGTAAGGGTTAGGGTTAGGGTTAGGGTTAGAGTTAGGGTAAGGGTTAGGGTTCGGGTCAGGGTTAGTTTTAGGGTTGGGGTTAAGTTTAGGGTTTGGGTAAGGGTAAGGGTTAGGGTTAGCGTAAGTGTTAGGGTTAGGTTTAGGGTTAGGCTTAAGTTAGGGTAAGGGTAAATGTTCGGGTTAGGGTTAGTGTTATGTTTAGGCTAAGGTTAAGGGTTAGGGTTAAGGTTAGGGTTAGCGTTATGATTTGGGTAAGGGTTAGGGTTAGGGTTAGGGTAAGGGTTAGGGTTAGAGTTAGGGTAAGGGTAAGTGTTAGGGTTAGGGTTAGTGTTAGGGTAAGGGTAAGGGTTACTGTTAGGGTTAGGGTTAGCATTAAGGTTAGGGTTAGGGTTAGGGTAAGGGTAAGATTTAGGGTTAGGTTTAGAGTTAGGGTTAGAGTAAGGGTTAGGGTTAGGGGTTAGAGTTAGGGTTAAGGTTATTGTAAGGGTTAAGTTTAGGGTTAGGGTTAGGGTAAGGGTTAGGGTTAGGGTTAGGGTTATGGCAAGGGTAAGTGTTAGGGTTAGGCTTAGGGTTAGGGTTAGAGTTAGGGTAAGGGTTAGGGTTCGGGTTAGGGTTAGGTTTAGGGTTGGGGTTAAGTTTAAGGTTAGGATAAGGGTAACAGTTAGGGGTAGTGTAAGTGTTAGGGTTAGGATTAGGGTTAGGCTTAAGTTAGGGTAAGGGTAAGTGTTCAGGTTAGGGTTAGTGTTATGTTTAGGCTAAGGTTAAGGGTAGGGTTAGGGTTAGGTTTAGGGTTGGGGTTAAGGTTAGGGTTAGGGTTAGGGTAAGGGTAAGGGTTAGGGTTAGGATTAGGGTGAGGGTTAGGTTTCGGGTAAGTGTTAGGGTTAGGGTTAGGGTTAGGTTAAGGGTAAGGGTTAGGGTTAGGTTTAGGGTTAGGGTTTGGGAAAGGGTAAAGGTAAGTGTTAGGGTTAGGGTTAGGGTTAGGGTTATGGTAAGGGTAAGGATTAGGGTTAGGGTTAGGGTTAGGGTTAAGTTTAGGGTTCGGGTTAGGGTTAGGATTTGGGTAAGCGTTAACGTTAGTTTAACGGTTAGGGTTAGATTAAGGGTTAGGGTTAGGGTTAGGTTTAGGTTTATGGTAAGGGTAAGTGTTAGGGTTAGGGTTAGGGTTAGGGTAAGAGTAAGGGTTAGGGTTTGGGATAGGGTTAGCATTAAGGTTAGGGTTAGGGTTAGGGTAAGCGTAAGGGTTAGGTTTAGGTTTAGGGTTAGGGTTAGGGTATGTGTTAGGTTTAGGTTTAGGTTTAGGGTTAGGGTAAGAGTAAGGGTTAGGGTTATCTTTAGGGTTAGGGTTAGGGTAAGTGTTAGGGTTAGGGTTAGGGTTAGGGTTAGGGTAAGGGTAAGGGTTAGGGTTAGGGTTAGGGTTAGGGAAAGGGTAAAGGTAAGGGTTAGGGTAAGGATTAGGGTCACGGTTAGGGTAAGGAGAAGTTTTAGTGTTAGGGGTAGGGTAAGGGTTAGGGTTAGGGTTAAGTTTAGCATTAAGGATAGGGATAGGGTTAGGTTATGGGTAAGGGTTAGGGTTAGGGTTAGGGTTAAGGTTAGGGTTTGGGTTAGGATTTGGGTAAGGGTTGGGGTTAGGGTTAGGGTTAGGGTAAGGGTTAGGGTTAGGTTTAGGGTTAGGGTAAGGGTAAGTGTTAGTGTTAGGGTTAGGGTTAGGGTAATGGTTAGGGTTAGTGTTAGGGTTAGGGTTAGCATTAAGGTTAGGGTTAGGGTTAGGGTAAGTGTAAGGGTTAGGGTTAGGGTTAGGGTTAGGGTTAGAGTAAGTGTTAGGGTTAGGGGTTAGGGTTAGGGTTAAGGTTAGGGTAAGGGTTAGGGTTAGGGATAGGGTTAGGGTAAGGGTTATGGTTAGGTTTAGGGTTATGGCAAGTGTAAGTGTTAGGGTTAGGCTTAGGGTCAGTGTTAGGGTTAGGGTTAGGGTTAGGGTTAGGTTTAGGTTTGGGTTCAAGATTAGGGTTAGAGTAAGGGTTAGGGTTAGGGTTAGGATTAGTGTTAGGGTAAGTGTTAGGGTTAGGGTTTGGCTTAGGCTTAGGGTAGGGTAAGGGTAAGTGTTAGGGTTAGGGTTAGGGTTAGGGTTAGGCTAAGGGTAAGGGTTAGGGTTAGGGTTAGGTTTACGGTTGGGGTTAAGGTTAGGGTTAGGGTTAGGGTAAGGGTAAGGTTTAGGGTTAGAGTTCGGGTTAGGGTTAGGGTAAGGGTAAGGGTTAGAGTTAGGGTTAGGGTTAAGGTTAGCGTTAGGGTTAGCGTTAGGGTTAGGGTTAGGGAAAGGGTAAGGTTTAGGGTTATGGTTAGGTTAAGGTTAGGGGTTAGGGGTTAGGGTTAGGGTTAGAGTTAGGGTTAGGGCAAGGGTTATGGTTAGGGGAAGGATTAGGGTAGGGTTAGTGTTAGGGTAAGGGTTAGGATTAGGGTTAGTTTTAGGGTTAGCATTTAGGTTAGTGTTAGGTTTAGGGTAAGGGTATAGGTTAGGTTTAGGGTTAGGGTTAGGGTAAGGATTAGGATTAGGATTAGAGTTTGGGTAAGGGTTAGGGTTAGGGTTAGTGTTAGCATTAAGTTTAGGGTTAGGGTTAGGGTAAGGTTAAATGTTAGGGTTAGGGATAGTGTTAGGGTTAAGGTTAGGGTTAGGTTTAGGGTTAGGGTTAGGGGAAGGGTAAGGGTTAGGGTTAGGTTTAGGGTTACGGTTTGGGAAAGGGTAAGGGTAAGGGTTAGTGTTAGGGTTAGGGTTACGGTTAGGGTAAGGAAAAGGGTTAGGGTTAGGGTAGGGTTAGGGTTAGGATTAGTGTTAGCATGAAGGTTAGGGTTAGGGTTAAGGTAAGGGTAAGGATTAGGGTTAGGGTTAGTGTTAGGGTTAAGTTTAGGGTTAGGGTTAGGGTTAGGATTTGGGTAAGGGTTAACGTTAGGGTTACGGTTAGGGTTAGATTAAGGGTTAGGTTTAGGGTTAGGGTTAGGTTTAGTTTAAGGGTAACTGTTAGATTTAGGGTTAGGGTTAGGGTTAAGGTTAGGGTTAGGGTTAGGGGTTAGGGTAAGGGTTAGGGTTAGGGTTAGGGAAAGGGTAAGGGTAAGGGTTAGAGTTAGGATTAGGGTTACGTTTAGGGTAAGGAGTAGGTTTAGTGTTAGGGGTAGGGCAAGGGTTAGGGTTAGGTTTAGGGTTAGCATAAAGGTTAGGTTTAGGGTTAGGTTAAGGGTAAGGGTTAGGGTTAGGTTTAGGGTTAGGGTTAAGGTTAGGGTTAGGGTTAGTATTTTGGTAAGGGTTGGGGTTAGGTTTAGGGTTAGGGTAAGGGTAAAGGTTAGGGTTAGGGTTAGGGTTAGGGTAAGGGTAAGTGTTAGGGTTAGGGTTAGGGTCAGGTTCATGGTAAGGGTTAGGGTTAGGGTTAGGGTTATGGCAAGGGTAAGTGTTAGGGTCAGGGTTAGGGTTAGGGTAAGGGTTAGGGTTCGTGTTAGGGTTAGGTTTAGGGTTGGGGTTAAGATTAGGGTTAGGGTAAGGGTTAGGGTTAGGGTTAGGGTTAGTGTTTTGGTAAGTGTTAGGGTTAGGGTTAGGGTTAGGGTTAGGCTAAGGGTAAGGGTAGGGTTAGGGTAAGGGTTAGGGTTAGGGTTAGAGTTAGGTTAAGGTTTAGGGTTAGGATTATTTTTAGGGTAAGTGTAAGGGCTAGGGTTAGGGTTAGGGTTAGGTTTAGGGATAGGGTTAGGGTTAGGGTTGGGGATAAGTTTAGGGTTAGGGTTAGAGTAAGGGTAAGGGTTAGGGTTAGGGTTAGGTTTACGGTTGGGTTTAAGGTTAGGGTTAGGGTTAGGGTTAGGTTTAGGGTTATGGCAAGGGTAAGTGTTAGGGTTAGGCTTAGGGTCGGGGTTAGGGTTAGGGTAAGGGTTAGGGTTCGGGTTAGCGGTAGGTTTAGGGTTGGGGTTAAGATTAGTGTTAGGGTAAGTGTTAGGGTTAGGTTTAGGGTTAGGGTTAGGGTTAGGGTTGGGGATAAGTTTAGGGTTAGGGTTAGGGTAAGGGTAAGGGTTAGGGTTAGGGTTAGGTTTACGGTTGGGGTTAAGGTTAGGGTTGGGGTTAGGGTAAGGGTAAGGGGTAGGGTTAGGATTAGGGTGAGGGTTCGGTTTTGGTTAAGTGTTAGGATTAGGGTTAGGGTTAGGGTAAGGGTAATTGTTAGGGTAAGGGTTAGGGTTAGGTTTAGGGGTTAGGGTAAGGGTTAGGGATAGGGTTATGGTTAGGGGAGGGTAAGGGTAAGGATTAGGGTTAGGGTCAGTTTTAGGGTTAGGGTTATGGTTAGGGTAAGGGTAAGGGTTAGGGTTAGGTTTAGGGTTAGGTTTAGGGTAAGGGTAAGGGTTAGGGTTAGGGTTAGGTTTAGGGTAAGTTTTAGGGTTAATGTTAGGGTTAGTGTTAAAGTTAGGGTTAGAGTAAGTGTAAGTTTTAGGGGTCGGGGTAGGTTTAGGGATATTGTAAGGGTTAGGGTTAGGGTTAGGGTAAGTGTTAGGGTTAGGTTTAGGGCTAGGTTTAGGGTTAGGGTAAGGGATAGGGTTAGGGTTAGGTTTAGGTTTAGGATTAGAGTTAGGGTAAGGGTAAGTGTTAGGGTTAGGGTTAGGGTTAGGGTTAGGGTTAGGTTAGGGTAAGGGTTAGGGTTAGAGTTAGGGTTAGGGTTAAGGTTAGGGTTAGGGTTTGGGTTAGGGTTAGGGTTAGGGTTAGGGTTAGGGTTGGGGATAAGTTTAGGGTTAGGGTTAGGGTAAGGGTAAGGGTTAGGGTTAGGGTTAGGTTTACAATTGGGGTTAAGGTTAGGGTTAGGGTTAGGGTAAGGGGTTAGGGTTAGGGTTAGGGTTAGGGTTAGGGTTAGGGTAAGGATTAGGATTAGGATTAGAGTTTGGGTAAGGGTTAGGGTTAGGGTTAGTGTTAGCATTAAGTTTAGGGTTAGGGTTAGGGTTAGCATTTAGGTTAGTGTTAGGTTTAGGGTAAGGGTATAGGTTAGGTTTAGGGTTAGGGTTAGGGTAAGGATTAGGATTAGGATTAGAGTTTGGGTAAGGGTTAGGGTTAGGGTTAGTGTTAGCATTAAGTTTAGGGTTAGGGTTAGGGTAAGGTTAAATGTTAGGGTTAGGGATAGTGTTAGGGTTAAGGTTAGGGTTAGGTTTAGGGTTAGGGTTAGGGAAGGGTAAGGGTTAGGGTTAGGTTTAGGGTTACGGTTTGGGAAAGGGTAAGGGTAAGGGTTAGTGTTAGGGTTAGGGTTACGGTTAGGGTAAGGAAAAGGGTTAGGGTTAGGGTAGGGTTAGGGTTAGGATTAGTGTTAGCATGAAGGTTAGGGTTAGGGTTAAGGTAAGGGTAAGGATTAGGGTTAGGGTTAGTGTTAGGGTTAAGTTTAGGGTTAGGGTTAGGGTTAGGATTTGGGTAAGGGTTAACGTTAGGGTTACGGTTAGGGTTAGATTAAGGGTTAGGTTTAGGGTTAGGGTTAGGTTTAGTTTAAGGGTAACTGTTAGATTTAGGGTTAGGGTTAGGGTTAAGGTTAGGGTTAGGGTTAGGGGTTAGGGTAAGGGTTAGGGTTAGGGTTAGGGAAAGGGTAAGGGTAAGGGTTAGAGTTAGGATTAGGGTTACGTTTAGGGTAAGGAGTAGGTTTAGTGTTAGGGGTAGGGCAAGGGTTAGGGTTAGGTTTAGGGTTAGCATTAAGGTTAGGTTTAGGGTTAGGTTAAGGGTAAGGGTTAGGGTTAGGTTTAGGGTTAGGGTTAAGGTTAGGGTTAGGGTTAGTATTTTGGTAAGGGTTGGGGTTAGGTTTAGGGTTAGGGTAAGGGTAAAGGTTAGGGTTAGGGTTAGGGTTAGGGTAAGGGTAAGTGTTAGGGTTAGGGTTAGGGTCAGGTTCATGGTAAGGGTTAGGGTTAGGGTTAGGGTTATGGCAAGGGTAAGTGTTAGGGTCAGGGTTAGGGTTAGGGTAAGGGTTAGGGTTCGTGTTAGGGTTAGGTTTAGGGTTGGGGTTAAGATTATGGTTAGGGTAAGGGTTAGGGTTAGGGTTAGGGTTAGTGTTAGGGTAAGTGTTAGGGTTAGGGTTAGGGTTAGGGTTAGGCTAAGGGTAAGGGT
Source organism: Megascapheus bottae (assembly GCF_031878675.1). NCBI lineage: Eukaryota > Metazoa > Chordata > Mammalia > Rodentia > Geomyidae > Megascapheus > Megascapheus bottae. The sequence continues at coordinate 1,909,546 of NW_028327804.1, read as the reverse complement.
AGGGTTAGGGTAAGGGTTAGGGTTAGGGTTAGAGTTAGGTTTAGGTTTGGGTTCAAGATTAGGGTTAGAGTAAGGGTTAGGGTTAGGGTTAGGATTAGTGTTAGGGTAAGTGTTAGGGTTAGGGTTTGGCTTAGGCTTAGGGTAGGGTAAGGGTTAGGGTTAGGGTTAGGTTTACGGTTGGGTTTAAGGTTAGGGTTAGGGTTAGGGTTAGGTTTAGGGTTATGGCAAGGGTAAGTGTTAGGGTTAGGCTTAGGGTCAGGGTTAGGGTTAGGGTAAGGGTTAGGGTTCGGGTTAGCGTTAGGTTTAGGGTTGGGGTTAAGATTAGTGTTAGGGTAAGTGTTAGGGTTAGGTTTAGGGTTAGGGTTAGGGTTAGGGTTGGGGATAAGTTTAGGGTTAGGGTTAGGGTAAGGGTAAGGGTTAGGGTTAGGGTTAGGTTTACGGTTGGGGTTAAGGTTAGGGTTGGGGTTAGGGTAAGGGTAAGGGGTAGGGTTAGGATTAGGGTGAGGTTTCGGTTTTGGTTAAGTGTTAGGATTAGGGTTAGGGTTAGGGTAAGGGTAATTGTTAGGGTAAGGGTTAGGGTTAGGTTTAGGGGTTAGGGTAAGGGTTAGGGATAGGGTTATGGTTAGGGGAGGGTAAGGGTAAGGATTAGGGTTAGGGTCAGTTTTAGGGTTAGGGTTATGGTTAGGGTAAGGGTAAGGGTTAGGGTTAGGTTTAGGGTTAGGTTTAGGGTAAGGGTAAGGGTTAGGGTTAGGGTTAGGTTTAGGGTAAGTTTTAGGGTTAATGTTAGGGTTAGTGTTAAAGTTAGGGTTAGAGTAAGTGTAAGTTTTAGGGGTCGGGGTAGGTTTAGGGATATTGTAAGGGTTAGGATTAGGGTTAGGGTAAGTGTTAGGGTTAGGTTTAGGGCTAGGTTTAGGGTTAGGTTTAGGGTTAGGGTAAGGGATAGGGTTAGGGTTAGGTTTAGGTTTAGGATTAGAGTTAGGGTAAGGGTAAGTGTTAGGGTTAGGGTTAGGGTTAGGGTTAGGGTTAGGTTAGGGTAAGGGTTAGTGTTAGAGTTAGGGTTAGGGTTAAGGTTAGGGTTAGGGTTTGGGTTAGGGTTAGGGTTAGGGTAAGGGTAAGGGTTAGGGTTAGGGTTAGGTTTACAATTGGGGTTAAGGTTAGGGTTAGGGTTAGGGTAAGGGTAAGGGTTAGGGTTAGGATTAGGGTGAGGTTTAGGTTTCGGGTAAGTGTTAGGTTTAGGGTTAGGGTTAGGTTTAATGTTAGGGTTAGTGTTAGGGTTAGGGTTAGGGAAAGGGTAAGGTTTAGGGTTAGGGTTAGGTTAAGGTTAGGTGTTAGGTTTAGGTTTAGGTTTAGGGTTAGGGTTAGGGTTAGGGCAAGGTTAGTGGTTAGGGGAAGGATTAGGGTTAGGGTTAGTGTTAGGGTAAGGGTTAGGGTTAGGGTTAGGTTTAGGGTTAGCATTTTGGTTAGGGTTAGGGTTAGGGTAAGGGTAAAGGTTAGGTTTAGGGTTAGGTTTAGGGTAAGGATTAGGGTTAGGGTTAGAGTTAGGGTAAGGGTTAGGGTTAGGGTTAGTGTTAGCATTAAGTTTAGGGTTAGGTCTAGGGTAAGGTTAAGGGTTAGTGTTAGGTTTACGGTTAGGGTTTGGGAAAGGATAAGGGTAAGGGTTAGGGTTAGGGTTACGGTTAGGGTAAGGAAAAGTGTTAGGGTTAGGGTTCGGGTAAGGGTTAGGGTTAGGGTTAGTGTTAGCATGAAGGTTAGGGTTAGGGTTAT
>NW_028327804.1:1897782-1902782 GCF_031878675.1 Megascapheus bottae | reverse complement strand
TAGAGTAAGGGTAAGTTTTAGGGGTAGGGTTAGGTTTAGGGATATTGTAAGGGTTAGGGTTAGGGTAAGGGTTAGGGTTAGGTTTAGGGCTAGGTTTAGGGTTAGGTTTAGGGTTAGGGTAAGTGATAGGGTTAGCTTTAGGTTTAGGTTTAGGGTTAGGGTTAGGGTTAGGTTTAGGGTTAGGGTATGTGTTAGGTTTAGGGTTAGGGTTAGGGTTAGGGTTAGGGTTAGGTTTAGGGTTAGGGTTAGGTTAGGGTAATGGTTAGGGTTAGAGTTAGGGTTAGGGTTAAGTTTAGGTTAGGGTTTTGGTTAGGGTAAGGGTAAGTGTTAGGATTAGGGTTAGGGTTAGGGAAAGGTAAAGGGTAAGGTTTAGGGTTAGGGTCAGGGTTACGGTTAGGGTAAGGATTAGTGTTACGGTTAGGGTTAGGGGAAGGTTTATGTTTAGGGTGAGCATTAAGGTTAGGGTTAGGGTTAGGGTAAGGGTAAGGTTTAGGGTTAGGTTTAGGGTTAGGGTTAGGGTAAGGATGAGGGTTAGGGTTAGGTTTAGGGTTAGGTTTAGGGTAAGGGTAAGGGTTAGGGTTAGGATTAGGGTTAGGGTTAAGGTTAGGGTTAGGGTTAGGTTAAGGGTAAGGTTTAGGGTTAGGGTTAGGGTAAGGATGAGGGTTAGGGTTAGGTTTAGGGTTAGGGTTAGGGTAAGGGTAAGGGTTATGGTTAGGATTAGGGTTAGGGTTAAGGTTAGGGTTAGGGTTAGGGTAAGGGTAAGGGTAAGGTTTAGGGTTAGGGTTAGCGAAAGGGTAAGGGTAACGGTTAGGGTTAGGGTTAGGGTTACGTTTAGTGTAAGGGTTAGGGTTAGGGTTAGAGTTAGGTTAAGGGTTAGGGTTAGGGTTAGGGTTAGCATTAAGTTTAGTTTTAGGGTAATTGTTGGGTTTAGGGTTAGGGTTAGGGTTAAGGTTAGGGTTAAGGTTAGGGTTAGGATTTGGGTAAGGGTTAGGGTTAGGTTTAGGGTTAGGGTTAGGGTTAGGGTTAGCATTAAGGTTAGGGTTAGGGTTAGGGTAAGGGTTAGGGTTAGGTTTAGGTTTACGGTTAGGGTAAGGGTAAGGGTTAGGTTTATCTTTAGGGTTAGGGGTAGGGTAAGCGTTAGGGTTATGGTTAGGGTTAGGGTTAGGTTTAGGGTTAGGGTTAGGGTTAGGGTTAGGGAAAAGGGAAGGGGAAGGTTTAGGGTTAGGGTTACGGTTACAGTTAGGGTAAGGAGTAGGTTTAGTGTTAGGGTTAGGGTAAGGGTTAGCCTTAGGGTTAGGGTTAGCATTAAGGTTAGGGTTGGGGTTAGGTTAAGGGTAATGGTTTGGGTTAGGGTTAGGTTTAGGGTTAGGTTTATGGTTTGCATTTAGGTTAGGGTTAGGGTAAGGGTTAGGGTAAGTGTTAGGGGTAGGGTTAGGGTTAGGCTTAGGGTGGGTTAAGGGTAAGTGTTAGGGTTAGGGTTAGGGTTAGGCTAAGGGTAAGGGTTAGGGTTAGGGTTAGGGTTAGGTTAAGCGTAAGTGTTATGGTTACGGTTAGGGTTAGCATTAAGGTTAGGGTTAGGGTTAGGGTAAGGGTAAGTGTTAGGTTTAAGGTTAGGTTTAGGGTTAGGTTAAGGGTTAGGGTTAGGTTTAGGTTTAGGGTTAGGGTAAGGGTAAGGGTAAGGGTTAGGGTTAACTTTAGGGTTAGGTTTAGGGTAAGGGTTAGGGTTAGGGTTAGGGTTACGGTTAGGGTAAGGAGTAGGTTTAGTGTTAGAGTTAGTGTTATGGTTAGGGTTAAGGTTAGGGTTAGGGTTAGGGTTAGGGGTTAGGGTAATGGTTAGGGTTAGGGTTAGGGAAAGAGTAAGGGTAAGGGTTAGAGTTAGGATTAGGGTTACGGTTAGGGTAAGGAGTAGGTTTAGTGTTAGGGGTAGGGCAAGGGTTAGGGTTAGGTTTAGGGTTAGCATTAAGGTTAGGTTTAGGGTTAGGTTAAGGGTAAGGGTTAGGGTTAGGGTTAGGGTTAAGGTTAGGGTTAGGGTTAGTATTTTGGTAAGGGTTGGGGTTAGGTTTAGGGTTAGGGTAAGGGTAAAGGTTAGGGTTAGGGTTAGGGTTAGGGTAAGGGTAAGTGTTAGAGTTAGGGTTAGGGTTAGGTTAATGGTAAGGGTTAGGGTTAGGGTTAGGGTTAGGGTTATGGCAAGGGTAAGTGTTAGGGTCAGGGTTAGGGTTAGGGTAAGGTTTAGGGTTCGGGTTAGGGTTAGGTTAGGGTTGGGGTTAAGATAAGGGTTAGGGTAAGGGTTAGGGTTAGGGTTAGGGTTAGTGTTAGGGTAAGTGTTAGTGTTAGGGTTAGGGTTAGGCTTAGGGTAGGGTAAGGGTAAGTGTTAGGGTTAGGGTTATGGTTAGGCTAAGGGTAAGGGTAGGGTTAGGGTTAGGTTTACGGTTGGGGATAAAGTTAGGGTTAGGGTTAGGGTAAGGGTAAGGGTTAGGTTTAGGATTAGGGTGAGGTTTAGGTTTCGGGTAAGTGTTAGGTTTAGGGTTAGGGTTAGGTTTAGGGTTAGGGTTAGTGTTAGGGTTAGGGTTAGGGAAAGCGTAAGGTTTAGGGTTACGGTTAGGTTAAGGTTAGGTATTAGGTTTAGGGTTAGGGTAAGGGTAAAGTTTAGGATTAGGGTTAGGGTTAGGGTAAGGATTAGGGTTAGGGTTAGAGTTAGGGTAAGGGTTAGGGTTAGGGTTAGTGTTAGCATTAAGTTTAGGGTTAGGTCTAGGGTAAGGTTAAGGGTTAGTGTTAGGTTTAGGGTTAGGGTTTGGGAAAGGATAAGGGTAAGGGTTAGGGTTAGGGTTACGGTTAGGGTAAGGAAAAGTGTTAGGGTTAGGGTTCGGGTAAGGGTTAGGGTTAGGGTTAGTGTTAGCATGAAGGTTAGGGTTAGGGTTATGGTAAGGGTAAGGATTAGGGTTAGGGTTAGGGTTAGGGTTAAGTTTAGGGTTAGGGTTATGGTTAGGATTTGGGTAAGGGTTAACGTTAGGGTTACGGTTAGGGTTAGATTAAGGGTTAGGTTTAGGGTTAGGTTTAGGGTAATGGTACGTGTTAGGGTTAGGGTTAGAGTTCGGGTAAGAGTAAGGGTTAGGGTTAGGGTTAGGGTTAGCATTAAGCTTAGGGTTAGGGTAAGTGTAAGGGTTAGGTTTAGGGTTAGGGTTAGGGTTAGTGTAAGGGTTAAGGTTAGGTGTAGGTTTAAGTTTAGGGTTAGGTAAAGGTAAGGGTTAGGGTTATCTTTAGGGTTAGGGTTAGGGTAAGGGTTAGGGTTAGGGTTAGGATTAGGATTAGGGTTAGGTTTAGGGCTAGGGTTAGGGTAAGGGTAAGGGTTACGGTTAGGGTTAGGGTTAGGGAAAGGGTAAGTGTAAGGGTTAGGGTTAGGATTAGAGTTACGGTTAGGGTAAGTAGTACGTTTAGTGTTAGGGGTAGGGTAAGGGTTAGGGTTAGGGTTAGCATTAAGGTTAGGGTTAGGGTTAGGGTTAGGTTAAGGGTAAGGGTTAGGGTTAGGGTTAGAGTTAGGGTTAAGGTTAGGGTTAGGGGTAGGGTTTGGGTAAAGGTTGGGTTTAGGGTTAGGGTTAGGGTTAGGGTAAGGGTTAGGGTTAGGGTTAAGGTTAGGATTAGGGTTAGGGTTAGCGTTAGGTTTAGGGTTGGGGTTAAGATTAGTGTTAGGGTAAGGGTTAGGGTTAGGGTTAGGGTTAGTGTTAGGGTAAGTGTTAGGGTTAGGGTTAGGGTTAGGGTTAGAGTAAGGGTAAAGGTTAGGGTTAGGGTTAGGGTAAGGGTTAGGGTTAGGGTTAGAGTTAGGTTAAGGTTTAGGGTTAGGATTATTTTTAGGGTAAGTGTAAGGGCTAGGGTTAGGGTTAGGGTTAGGTTTAGGGTTAGGGTTAGGGTTAGGGTTGGGGATAAGTTTAGGGTTAGGGTTAGGGTAAGGGTTAGGGTTAGGGTTAGGTTTATGGTTGGGTTTAATAGGGTTAGGGTTAGGGTAAGGGTTAGGGTTAGGTTTAGGGTTATGGCAAGGGTAAGTGTTAGGGTTAGGCTTAGGATCGGGGTTAGGGTTAGGGTAAGGGTTAGGGTTCGGGTTAGCGTTAGGTTTAGGGTTGGGGTTAAGATTAGTGTTAGGGTAAGGGTTAGGGTTAGGGTTAGGGTTAGTGTTAGGGTAAGTGTTAGGGTTATTGTTAGGGTTAGGATAAGGGTAAGGGTTAGGTTTAGGGTTAGGGTAAGGGTTAGGGTTAGGGTTAGAGTTAGGTTAAGGTTTAGGGTTAGGATTAGGTTTAGGGTAAGTGTAAGGGCTAGGGTTAGGGTTAGGGTTAGGTTTAGGGTTAGGGTTAGGTTTAGGGTTGGGGATAAGTTTAGGGTTAGGGTTAGGGTAAGGGTAAGGGTTAGGGTTAGGGTTAGGTTTACGGTTGGGGTTAAGGTTAGGGTTGGGGTTAGGGTAAGGGTAAGGGGTAGGGTTAGGATTAGGGTGAGGGTTCGGTTTTGGTTAAGTGTTAGGATTAGGGTTAGGGTTAGGGTAAGGGTAATTGTTAGGGTAAGGGTTAGGGTTAGGTTTAGGGGTTAGGGTAAGGGTTAGGGATAGGGTTATGGTTAGGGGAGGGTAAGGGTAAGGATTAGGGTTAGGGTCAGTTTTAGGGTTAGGGTTATGTTTAGGGTAAGGGTAAGGGTTAGGGTTAGGTTTAGGGTTAGGTTTAGGGTAAGGGTAAGGGTTAGGGTTAGGGTTAGTTTTAGGGTAAGTTTTAGGGTTAATGTTAGGGTTAGTGTTAAAGTTAGGGTTAGAGTAAGTGTAAGTTTTAGGGGTCGGGGTAGGTTTAGGGATATTGTAAGGGTTAGGGTTAGGGTTAGGGTAAGTGTTAGGGTTAGGTTTAGGGCTAGGTTTAGGGTTAGGTTTAGGGTTAGGGTAAGGGATAGGGTTAGGGTTAGGTTTAGGTTTAGGATTAGAGTTAGGGTAAGGGTAAGTGTTAGGGTTAGGGTTAGGGTTAGGGTTAGGT
>NW_028327804.1:1880282-1895282 GCF_031878675.1 Megascapheus bottae | reverse complement strand
TTAGGGTTGGGGATAAGTTTAGGTTTAGGGTTAGGGTAAGGGTAAGGGTTAGGGTTAGGTTTAGGTTTATGGTTGGAGTTAAGGTTAGGGTTAGGGTTAGGGTAAGGGTAAGGGTTAGGGTTAGGATTAGGGTGAGGGTTAGGTTTCAGGTAAGTGTTAGGATTAGGGTTAGGGTTAGGGTAAGGGTAATTGTTAGGGTAAGGGTTAGGGTTAGGGTTAGGGGTTAGGGTAAGCGTTAAGGATAGGGTTATGGTTATGGGAGGGTAAGGGTAAGGATTAGGTTATGGTCAGGTTTAGGGTTAGGGTTATGGTTAGGGTAAGGGTAAGGGTTAGGGTTAGGTTTAGGGTTAGGTTTAGGGTAAGGGTAAGGGTTAGGGTTAGGGTTAGGTTTAGGGTAAGTTTTAGGATTAATGTTAGGGTTAGTGTTAGAGTTAGGGTTAGAGTAAGGGTAAGTTTTAGGGGTAGGGTTAGGTTTAGGGATATTGTAAGGGTTAGGGTTAGGGTAAGGGTTAGGGTTAGGTTTAGGGTTAGGTTTAGGGTTAGGTTTAGGGTTAGGGTAAGTGATAGGGTTAGCTTTAGGTTTAGGTTTAGGGTTAGGGTTAGGGTTAGGTTTAGGGTTAGGGTATGTGTTAGGTTTAGGGTTAGGGTTAGGGTTAGGGTTAGGGTTAGGTTTAGGGTTAGGGTTAGGTTAGGGTAATGGTTAGGGTTAGAGTTAGGGTTAGGGTTAAGTTTAGGGTTAGGGTTTTGGTTAGGGTAAGGGTAAGTGTTAGGATTAGGGTTAGGGTTAGGGAAAGGTAAAGGGTAAGGTTTAGGGTTAGGGTCAGGGTTACGGTTAGGGTAAGGATTAGTGTTAGGGTTAGGGTTAGGGGAAGGTTTATGTTTAGGGTGAGCATTAAGGTTAGGGTTAGGGTTAGGGTAAGGGTAAGGTTTAGGGTTAGGTTTAGGGTTAGGGTTAGGGTAAGGATGAGGGTTAGGGTTAGGTTTAGGGTTAGGTTTAGGGTAAGGGTAAGGGTTAGGGTTAGGATTAGGGTTAGGGTTAAGGTTAGGGTTAGGGTTAGGTTAAGGGTAAGGTTTAGGGTTAGGGTTAGGGTAAGGATGAGGGTTAGGGTTAGGTTTAGGGTTAGGGTTAGGGTAAGGGTAAGGGTTATGGTTAGGATTAGGGTTAGGGTTAAGGTTAGGGTTAGGGTTAGGGTAAGGGTAAGGGTAAGGTTTAGGGTTAGGGTTAGCGAAAGGGTAAGGGTAACGGTTAGGGTTAGGGTTAGGGTTACGTTTAGTGTAAGGGTTAGGGTTAGGGTTAGAGTTAGGTTAAGGGTTAGGGTTAGGGTTAGGGTTAGCATTAAGTTTAGTTTTAGGGTAATTGTTGGGTTTAGGGTTAGGGTTAGGGTTAAGGTTAGGGTTAAGGTTAGGGTTAGGATTTGGGTAAGGGTTAGGGTTAGGTTTAGGGTTAGGGTTAGGGTTAGGGTTAGCATTAAGGTTAGGGTTAGGGTTAGGGTAAGGGTTAGGGTTAGGTTTAGGTTTACGGTTAGGGTAAGGGTAAGGGTTAGGTTTATCTTTAGGGTTAGGGGTAGGGTAAGCGTTAGGGTTATGGTTAGGGTTAGGGTTAGGTTTAGGGTTAGGGTTAGGGTTAGGGTTAGGGAAAAGGGAAGGGGAAGGTTTAGGGTTAGGGTTACGGTTACAGTTAGGGTAAGGAGTAGGTTTAGTGTTAGGGTTAGGGTAAGGGTTAGCCTTAGGGTTAGGGTTAGCATTAAGGTTAGGGTTGGGGTTAGGTTAAGTGTAATGGTTTGGGTTAGGGTTAGGTTTAGGGTTAGGTTTATGGTTTGCATTTAGGTTAGGGTTAGGGTAAGGGTTAGGGTAAGTGTTAGGGGTAGGGTTAGGGTTAGGCTTAGGGTGGGTTAAGGGTAAGTGTTAGGGTTAGGGTTAGGGTTAGGCTAAGGGTAAGGGTTAGGGTTAGGGTTAGGGTTAGGTTAAGCGTAAGTGTTATGGTTACGGTTAGGGTTAGCATTAAGGTTAGGGTTAGGGTTAGGGTAAGGGTAAGTGTTAGGTTTAAGGTTAGGTTTAGGGTTAGGTTAAGGGTTAGGGTTAGGTTTAGGTTTAGGGTTAGGGTAAGGGTAAGGGTAAGGGTTAGGGTTATCTTTAGGGTTAGGTTTAGGGTAAGGGTTAGGGTTAGGGTTAGGGTTATGGTTAGGGTAAGGAGTAGGTTTGGTGTTAGAGTTAGTGTTATGGTTAGGGTTAAGGTTAGGGTTAGGGTTAGGGTTAGGGGTTAGGGTAATGGTTAGGGTTAGGGTTAGGGAAAGGGTAAGGGTAAGGGTTAGAGTTAGGATTAGGGTTACGGTTAGGGTAAGGAGTAGGTTTAGTGTTAGGGGTAGGGCAAGGGTTAGGGTTAGGTTTAGGGTTAGCATTAAGGTTAGGTTTAGGGTTAGGTTAAGGGTAAGGGTTAGGGTTAGGGTTAGGGTTAAGGTTAGGGTTAGGGTTAGTATTTTGGTAAGGGTTGGGGTTAGGTTTAGGGTTAGGGTAAGGGTAAAGGTTAGGGTTAGGGTTAGGGTTAGGGTAAGGGTAAGTGTTAGAGTTAGGGTTAGGGTTAGGTTAATGGTAAGGGTTAGGGTTAGGGTTAGGGTTAGGGTTATGGCAAGGGTAAGTGTTAGGGTCAGGGTTAGGGTTAGGGTAAGGTTTAGGGTTCGGGTTAGGGTTAGGTTTAGGGTTGGGGTTAAGATAAGGGTTAGGGTAAGGGTTAGGGTTAGGGTTAGGGTTAGTGTTAGGGTAAGTGTTAGTGTTAGGGTTAGGGTTAGGCTTAGGGTAGGGTAAGGGTAAGTGTTAGGGTGAGGGTTATGGTTAGGCTAAGGGTAAGGGTAGGGTTAGGGTTAGGTTTACGGTTGGGGATAAAGTTAGGGTTAGGGTTAGGGTAAGGGTAAGGGTTAGGTTTAGGATTAGGGTGAGGTTTAGGTTTCGGGTAAGTGTTAGGTTTAGGGTTAGGGTTAGGTTTAGGGTTAGGGTTAGTGTTAGGGTTAGGGTTAGGGAAAGCGTAAGGTTTAGGGTTACGGTTAGGTTAAGGTTAGGTATTAGGTTTAGGGTTAGGGTAAGGGTAAAGTTTAGGATTAGGGTTAGGGTTAGGGTAAGGATTAGGGTTAGGGTTAGAGTTAGGGTAAGGGTTAGGGTTAGGGTTAGTGTTAGCATTAAGTTTAGGGTTAGGGTTAGGGTAAGGGTAAATGTTAGGGTTAGGGTTAGTGTTAGGGTTAAGGTTAGGGTTAGGGTTAGGGTTAGGGTTAGGGTAAGGTTAAGGGTTAGTGTTAGGTTTAGGGTTAGAGTTTGGGAAAGGGTAAAGGTAAGGGTTAGGGTTAGGGTTACGGTTAGGGTTAGGGTTAGTGTTAGCATGAAGGTTAGGGTTAGGGTTATGGTAAGGGTAAGGATTAGGGTTAGGGTTAGGGTTAGGGTTAAGTTTAGGGTTAGGGTTATGGTTAGGATTTGGGTAAGGGTTAACGTTAGTGTTACGGTTAGGGTTAGATTAAGGGTTAGGGTTAGGGTTAGGTTTAGGGTAAGGGTAAGTGTTAGGGTTAGGGTTAGGGTAAGGGTAAGGGTTAGTGTTAGGGTTAGGGTTAGCATTAAGCTTAGGGTTAGGGTAAGTGTAAGGGTTAGGTTTAGTGTTAGGGTTAGGGTTAGTGTAAGGGTTAGGGTTAGGTTTAGATTTAGGTTTAGGGTTAGGGTAAGGGTAAGGGTTAGGGATATCTTTAGGGTTAGGGTTAGGGTAAGGGTTAGGGTTATGGTTAGGATTAGGATTAGGGTTAGGTTTAGGGTTAGGGTTAGGGTAAGATTAAGGGTTACGGTTAGGGTTAGGCTTAGGGAAAGGGTAAGGTTAAGGGTTAGGGTTAGGATTAGAGTTACGGTTAGGGTAAGTAGTACGTTTAGTGTTAGGGGTAGGGTAAGGGTTAGGGTTAGGGTTAGCATTAAGGTTAGGGTTAGGGTTAGGTTAAGGGTAAGGGTTAGGGTTAGGGTTAGGGTTAAGGTTAGGGTTAGGGGTAGGGTTTGGGTAAAGGTTGGGTTTAGGGTTAGGGTTAGGGTAAGGGTTAGGGTTAGGGTTAGGGTGAGGGTAAGTGTTAGTTTTAGGGTTAGGGTAATGGTAAGGGTTAGTATTAGGGTTAGGGTTAGCGTAAGAGTAAGGGTTAGGGTTAGGTTTAGGGTTAGAGTTAGAGTAAGGGTTAGGGTTAGGTGTTAGGGTTAGGGTTAAGGTTAGGGTAAGGGTTATGGTTAGGGTTAGTGTTAGGGTAAGGGTTAGGGTTAGGTTTAGGGTTATGGCAAGTGTAAGTGTTAGGGTTAGGCTTAGGTTCGGGGTTAGGGTTAGGGTAAGGGTTAGGGTTCGGGTTAGCGTCAGGTTTAGGTTTGGGGTTAATATTAGGGTTAGGGTAAGGGTTAGGATTAGGGTTAGGGTTAGTGTTAGGGTAAGTGTTAGGGTTAGGTTTAGGGTTAGGATAAGGGTAAGGGTTAGGGTTAGGGTTAGGGTAAGGGTAAGGGTTAGGGTTAGAATTAGGTTAAGGTTTAGGGTTAGGATTAGGTTTAGGGTAAGTGTAAGGGCTAGGGTTAGGGTTAGCGTTAGGTTTAGGGTTAGGGTTAGGGTTAGGGTTGGGGATAAGTTTAGGGTTAGGGTTAGGGTAAGGGTAAGGGTTAGGGTTAGGGTTAGGTTTACGGTTGGGGTTAAGGTTAGGGTTGGGGTTAGGGTAAGGGTAAGGGTTAGGGTTAGGATTAGGGTGAGGGTTAGGTTTCGGGTAAGTGTTAGGATTAGGGTTGGGTTTAGGGTAAGGGTAATTCTTAGGGTAAGGGTTAGGGTTAGGTTTAGGGGTTAGGATAAGTGTTAGGGATAGGGTTATGGTTAGGGGAGCGTAAGGGTAAGGATTAGGGTTAGGGTCAGGTTTAGGGTTAGGGTTATGGTTAGGGTAAGGTTAAGGGTTAGTGTTAGCTTTAGGGTTAGGGTTAGGTTAAGGGTAAGGGTTAGGGTTAGGGTTAGGTTTAGGGTAAGTTTTAGGGTTAATGTTAGGGTTAGTGTTAGAGTTAGGGTTAGAGTAAGTGTAAGTTTTAGGGGTAGGGTTAGGTTTAGGGATATTGTAAGGGTTAGGGTTAGGGTTAGGGTAAGGGTTAGGGTTAGGTTTAGGGCTAGGTTTAGGGTTAGGTTTAGGGTTAGGGCAAGGGATAGGGTTAGGGTTAGGTTTAGGTTTAGGATTAGGGTTAGGGTAAGGGTAAGTGTTAGGGTTAGGGTTAGGCTTAGGTTTAGGGTTAGGGTTAGGTTAGGGTAAGGGTTAGGGTTAGAGTTAGGGTTAGGGTTAAGGTTAGGGTTAGGGTTTGGGTTAGGGTTAGGGTTAGGGTTAGGTTTACGGTTGGGTTTAAGGTTAGGGTTAGGGTTAGGGTAAGGGTAAGGGTTAGGGTTAGGATTAGGGTGAGGGTTCGGTTTTGGGTAAGTGTTAGGATTAGGGTTAGGGTTAGGGTAAGGGTAATTGTTCGGGTAAGGGTTAGGGTTAGGTTTAGGGGTTAGGGTAAGGGTTAATGATAGGGTTATGGTTAGGGGAGGGTAAGGGTAAGGATTAGGGTTAGGGTCAGTTTTAGGGTTAGGGTTATGGTTAGGGTAAGGGTAAGGGTTAGGGTTAGGTTAGGTTAGGGTTAGGGTTAGGGTAAGGGTAAGGGTTAAGGTTAGGGTTAGGTTTAGGGTAAGTTTTAGGGTTAATGTTTGGGTTAGTGTTAGAGTTAAGGTTAGAGTAAGTGTAAGTTTTAGGGGTAGGGGTAGGTTTAGGGATATTGTAAGGGTTAGGGTTAGGGTTAGGGTAAGTGTTAGGGTTAGGTTTAGGGCTAGGTTTAGGGTTAGGTTTAGGGTTAGGGTAAGGGATAGGGTTAGGGTTAGGTTTAGGTTTAGGATTAGAGTTAGGGTAAGGGTAAGTGTTAGGGTTAGGGTTAGGGTTAGGGTTAGGGTTACGGTTAGGTTAGGGTAAGGGTTAGGGCTAGAGTTAGGGTTAGGGTTAAGGTTAGGGTTAGGGTTTGGGTTAGGGTTAGTGTTAGGGTTAGGGTTAGGGTTAGGGTTGGGGATAAGTTTAGGGTTAGGGTTAGGGTAAGGGTAAGGGTTAGGGTTAGGGTTAAGTTTACAGTTGGGGTTAAGGTTAGGGTTAGGGTTAGGGTAAGGGTAAGGGTTAGGTTTAGGATTAGGGTGAGGGTTAGGTTTCGGGTAAGTGTTAGGATTAGGGTTAGGGTTAGGGTAGGGTAATAGTTAGGGTAAGGGTTATGGTTAGGGTAGGGGTTAGGGTAAGGGTTAATGATAGGGTTATGGTTAGGGGAGGGTAAGGGTAAGGATTAGGGTTAGGTTCAGGTTTAGGGTTAGGGTTATGGTTAGGGTAAGGGTAAGGGTTAGGGTTAGGTTTAGGGTTAGGGTTAGGGTAAGGGTTAGGGTTAGGTTTAGGGCTAGGTTTAGGGTTTGGTTTAAGGTTAGGGTAAGGGATAGGGTTAGGGTTAGGTTTAGGTTTAGGGTTAGGGTTAGGGTAAGGGTAAGTGTTAGGGTTAGGGTTAGGGTTAGGTTTAGGGTTAGGGTTAGGTTAGGGTAATGGTTAGGGTTAGAGTTAGGGTTAGGGTTAAGGTTAGGGTTAGGGTTTGGGTTAGGGTAAGGGTAAGTGTTAGCGTTAGGGTTAGGGTTAGGGAAAGGGAAAGGGTAAGGATTAGGGTTAGGGTCAGGGTTACGGTTAGGGTAAGGATTAGTGTTAGTGTTAGGGTTAGGGTTAGGGTAAGGTTTAGGGTTAGGTTTAGGGCTAGGTTAAGGGTTAGGTTTAGGGTTAGGTTAAGGGATAGGGTTAGGGTTAGGTTTAGGTTTAGGATTAGGGTTAGGGTAAGGGTAAGTGTTAGGGTTAGGGTTAGTGTTAGGTTTAGGGTTAGGGTTAGGTTAGGGTAAGGGTTAGGGTTAGAGTTAGGGTTAGGGTTAAGGTTAGGGTTAGGGTTTGGGTTAGGGTTAGGGTAGGGTTAGGGTTAGGGTTGGGGATAAGTTTAGGTTTAGGGTTAGGGTAAGGGTAAGGGTTAGGGTTAGGGTTAGGTTTATGGTTGGAGTTAAGGTTAGGGTTAGGGTTAGGGTAAGGGTAAGGGTTAGGGTTAGGATTAGGGTGAGGGTTAGGTTTCGGGTAAGTGTTAGGATTAGGGTTAGGGTTAGGGTAAGGGTAATTGTTAGGGTAAGGGTTAGGGTTAGGGTTAGGGGTTAGGGTAAGGGTTAAGGATAGGGTTATGGTTAGGGGAGGGTAAGGGTAAGGATTAGGGTTAGGGTCAGGTTTAGGGTTAAGTTTAGGGTTAGGGTTAGGGTTAGGATTTGGGTAAGGGTTAACGTTAGGGTTAGGGTTAGGGTTAGGGTAAGGGTAAGGTTAGGGTTAGGGTTAATATTAGGGTTAAGTTTAGGTTTAGGGTTAGGGTAAGGGTTACGGTTAGGTTTAGGGTTAAGGTTAGGGTAACGGTAAGGGTTAGGGTTTGTTTTAGTGTGAGGGTTAGGGCAGGGGAAGGGTTAGCTTTAGGGTTCGGGTTAGCCTTAAGGTTAGGGTTTGGGTTAGGATTAGGGTAAGGGTAAGGGTTAGGGTTAGGGTTAGGGTTAGGGAAAGGATAAGGATAACGATAAGGGTTAGTGTTAGGGTTAGGGTTACGGTTAGGATATGGAATAGGGTTAGGTTTAGGGTTAGGGTAAGGGTTAGGGTTAGGGTTAGTGTTAGCATTAAGTTTAGGGTTAGGGTTATGGTAAGGGTAAGGTTAGGGTTAGGGTTAGGGTTAGGGTTAAATTTAGGGTTAGGGTCAGGATTTGGGTTAGGGTTAGGGTAAGGGTAAGGGTTAGGGTTATCTTTAGGGTTAGGGTTAGGGTAAGCGTTAGGGTTAGGGTTAGGGTAAGGGTAAGGGTTAGGGTTAGGGTTAGCATTAAGTTTAGGGTTAAGGTTAGGGTAAGGGTAAGGGTTAGTTTTAGGGTTAGGGTTAGGGTTAGGGTTAGGGTAAGGGTTAGGTTTAGGTTTAGGTTTAGGTTTAGGGTAAGGGTTAGGGTTATCTTTAGGGTTAGGGTTAGGGTAAGAGTTAGGGTTAGGGTTAGGGTTAGGGTTAAGTTTAGGGTTAGAGTTAGGGTAAGGGTAAGGGTAGGGTTAGGGTTAGGGTTAGGGTAAGGGTTAGGGTTAGGGTGAGCATTAAGTTTAGGGTTAGGGTTAGGGTAAGGGTAAGGGGTAGGGTTAGGGTTAGGGTTAGGTTTAAAGTTAGGTTTAGGGTTATGGTAAGGGTTAGGGTTAGGTTTAGGGTTAGGGTTAGAGTAAGGATGAGGATTAGGTTTAGGTTTAGGGTTAGGCTTAGGGTAAGGGTAAGGGTTAGGTTTAGGATTAGGGTTAGGGTTAAGGTTAGGGTTAGGGTCAGGGTTAGGGTTAGGGTAAGGGTAAGGTTTAGGGTTAGGGTTAGCGAAAGGGTAAGGGTAAAGGTTATGGTTAGGGTTATTGTTACGGTTAGTGTAAGGATTAGGGTTAGGGTTAGGGTTAGGGTAAGTGTTACTGTTAGGGTTAGGGTTAGCATTAAGTTTAGTTTTAGGGTAAGGGTTTGGGTTAGGGTTAGGGTTAGGGTTAACGTTAGAGTTAAGTTTAGGGTTAGGATTTGGGTAAAGGTTAGATTTAGGTATAGGTTTAGGGTTAGGGTAAGGGTTAGGGTTAGGGTTAGGGTTAGGATTAGGGTTAGGGTAAAGGTTAGGTTTAGGTTTAGGTTTAAGGTTGTGGTAAGGGTAAGGGTTAGAGTTAGGTTTAGGGTTAGGTTTAGGGTTAGGGTTAGGGTTAGGGTTAGGTTTAGGGTAAGGGTAAGGGTTAGGGTTAGGGTTAGATTTAGGTTTAGGGTTAGGGTAAGGGTTAGAGTTAGGGTTAGGGTTAGGGTTAAATTTAGGGTTAGGGTTAGGGTTAGGGTAAGGGTAAGGTTTAGGGTTAGGGTTAGGGTTAGGGAAAGGGTAAGGGTAAGGGTTAGGGTTAGGGTTACCGTTATGTTTAGGGTTAGGAATAGGGTTAGGGTTAGGGTTAGGTTTAGGGTAAGGGTTAGGTTTAGGGTTAGTGTTAGCATTAAGGTTAGGGTTAGGGTTATGGTAAGGGTAAGGGTTAGGGTTAGTGTTAGGGTTAAGTTTAGGGTTAGGGTTAGGGTTAGGATTTGGTTAAGGGTTAAAATTAGGGTTACGGTTTGGGTTAGATTAAGGGTTAGGGTTAGGGTTAGGGTTACTTTTAGGGTAAGGGTAAGTGTTAGGGTTAGGGTTAGGGTTAGCATTACGGTTAGGGTTAAGGTTAGGGTAAGGGTAAGGGTTAGGTTAGGGTTAGGGTTAGGGTTAGGGTAAGGGTTAGGATTAGGTTTAGGTTTAGGGTTAGGGTAAGGGTAAGGGTTAGGTTTATCTTTAGGGTTAGGGTTAGGGTAAGGGTTAGGGTTAGGTTAGGGTTAGGGTTAGGGTTAGGGTTAGGGTTAGGGTTAGGGTAAGGGTTGGGGTTAGGGTTAGGTTTTGGGAAAATGGAAGTGGAAGGGTTACGGTTAGGGTTTGGGTTACTCTTGGGGTAAGGAGTGGGTTTAGTGTTAAGGTTAGGGTAAGGGTTAGGGTTAGGGTTAGGGTTAGCATTAAGGTTAGGGTTAGGGTTAGGTTAAGGGTAATGTGTTGGGTTAGGGTTAGGGTTAGAGTTAGGTTTAGGGTTAGCATTTAGGTTAGTGTTAGGGTTAGGGTAAGGGTAAAAGTTAGGTTTAGGGTTAGGATTAGGATAAGGATTATTGTTAGGGTTAGAATTAGGGTAAGGGTTGGGGATAGGGTTAGTGTTAGCATTAAGGTTGGGGTTAGGGTTTGGGTAAGGGTAAATGTTAGGGTTAATGGTAGTGTTAGGTTTAAGGTTAGTGTTAGTGTTAGGGTTAGGGTTAGGGTTACGGTAAGGGTAAGGGTTAGGGTTAGGGTTAGGTTTAGTGAAAGGGTAAGTGTTAGGGTTAGGCTTAGGGTTAGGATTAGGGTAAGGGTTAGGGTTCGGGTTAGGTTTAGGTTTAGGGTTGGGGTTAAGGTTAGGGTTAGGGTAAGGGTAAGGGTTAGGGTTAGGGTTAGGGTTAGGGTAAGTGTTAGGGAGAGGGTTAGGGTTAGGCTAAGGGTAAGGGTTATGGTTAGGGTTAGGGTTAGGGTAAGCGTAAGTGTTAGGGTCACGGTTAGGGTTAGCATTAAGGTTAGGGTTACGGTTAGGGTAAGGGTAAGTGTTAGGTTTAGGGTTAGGGTTAGGGTTAGGTTAAGGGTTAGGGTTAGGTTTAGGTTTAGGGTTAGGGTAAGGGTAAGGGTTAGGGTTAGGGTTAGAGTTAGGGTTCAGGTTAGGGTTAGGGTTAGGGTAAGGGTAAGTGTTAGGTTTAGGGTTAGGGTTAGGAAAAGGGTAAGGGTAAGGGTTAGGGTTAGGCTTAGGGTGGGGTAAGGGTAAGTGTTAGGGTTAGGGTTAGGGTTAGGCTAAGGGTAAGGGTTAGGGTTAGGGTTAGGGTTAGGGTAAGCGTAAGTGTTAGGGTTACGGTTAGGTTAGCATTAAGTTTAGGGTTAGGGTTAGAGTAAGGGTAAGTGTTAGGTTTAGGGTTAGGGTTAAGGTTAGGTTAAGGGTTAGGGTTAGGTTTAGGTTTAGGGTTAGGGTAAGGGTAAGGTTTAGGGGTATCTTTAGGGTTCCGGTTAGGGTAAGGGATAGGGTTAAGGTTAGAGTTAGGGTTCAGGTTAGGGTTAGAGTTTGGGTTAGGGTTAGGGTAAGGGTAAGGGTTATGTTTAGGGTTAGGGTTAGGAAAAGGGTAAGGGTAAGGGTTAGGGTTAGGGTTAGGGTTACGGTTAGGGTAAGGAGTGGGTTTAGTGTTAGGGTTAGGGTAAGGGTTAGGGTTAGGGTTAGGGTTAGCATTAAGGTTAGGGTTAGGGTTATGGTAAGGGTAAGGTTAGGGTTAGAGTTAGGGTTAGGGTTAAGTTTAGGGTTAGGGTCAGGATTTGGGTAAGGGTTAACGTGATGGTTACGGTTAGGGTTAGATTAAGGGTTAGGGTTAGGGTTAGGTTTAGGGTAAGGGTAAGTGTTAGGGTTAGGGTTAGGGTTAGGGTCAGGGTAAGGGTTAGGGTTACGGTTAGGGTTAGCATTAAGTTTAGGGTTAGGGTTAGGGTAAGGGTAAGGGTTAGTTTTAGGGTAAGGGTAAGGGTTAGTTTTAATTTTAGGGTTAGGGTAAGGGTAAGGGTTAGGGTTATTTTTAGGGTTAGGGTTAGGGTAAGGGTTAGGGTTAGGGTTAGGTTTAGGCTTAAGTTTAGGGTTAGGGTTAGGGTTAGAGTTAGGGTAAGGTTAAGGGTTAAGGTTAGGGTTAGGGTTAGGGTAAGGGTTAGGGTTAGGGTGAGCATTAAGTTTAGGGTTAGGGTTAGGGTAAGGGTAAGGGGTAGGGTTATTGTTAGGGTTAGGTTTAAAATTAGGTTTAGGGTTAGGGTAACGGTTAGGGTTAGATTTAGGTTTTGGGTTAGGGTAAGAATGAGGGTTAGGGTTAGGTTTAGGGTTAGGGTCAGGGTAAGGGTAAGAGTTAGGGTTAGGATTAGGGTTAAGGTTAGGGTTAGGGTTAGGGTTAGGGTTAGGGTAATGATAAAGTTTAGGGTTAGGGTTAGCGAAAGGGTAAGGGTAAAGGTTAGGGTTAGGGTTAGGGTTACGGTTAGTGTAAGGATTAGGGTTAGGGTTAGTGTAAGGGTAAGGGTAAGGGGTAGGGGTAGGGTTAGGTTTAGGGAAAGGGTTAGGGTAAGGGTTAGGGTTAGTGTCATGGTTACGGTTAGGGTAAGGTTTAGGGTTTGGGTTAGGGTTAGCGTAAGTTTTCGGGTTAGGGTTAGGGTTTTTATTAAGGTTAGGGTTAGTGTTACGGTAAGGGTAAGGTTAGGGTTAGGGTTAGGATTAGGGTTAAGGTTAGGGTTAGGGTTAGGGTAAGGGTTAGGGTTTGGTTTAGGGTGAGGGTTAGGGTAAAGGTAAGGGTTAGCGTTAGGGTTAGGGTTAAGGTTAGGGTTTGGGTTAGGGTTAGGGTAAGTGTAAGGGTTAGGGTTAGGGTTAGAGTTAGGGAAAGGATAAGAGTAAGGGTTAGTGTTAGGGTTAGGGTTACGGTTAGGATAAGGAATAGGGTTAGGTTTAGGGTTAGGGTAAGTGTTAGAGTTAGGGTTAGTGTTAGCATTAAGATTAGGGTTAGGTTTATGGTAAGGGTAAGGGTTAGGGTTAGGGTTAGGGTTAGGGTTAGGGTTAAGTTTAGGGTTAGCGTCAGGATTTGGGTAAGGGTTAACGGGAGGGTTACGGTTAGGGTTAGATTAAGGGTTAGGGTTAGGGTTAAGGTTAGATTTAGGGTAAGGGTAAGTGTTAGGTTTAGGGTTAGGGTTAAGGTCAGGTTTAGGTTTAGGGTTAGGGTAAAGTTTAGGGTTAGGGTTAGGGTTCGGGTTAAGGTTAGGGTTAGGGTTAGGGTTAGGTTTAGGGTAAGGGTAAGGGTTAGGGTTATCTTTAGGGTTAGGTTTATGGTAAAGGTTAGCGTTAGGGTTAGGGTTAGGGTTAAGGTTAGGGTTTATTGTTAGGATTTCAGTAAGGGTTGGGGTTAGGGTTAGGGTGAGGTTTAGGGTAAGGGTTAGGGTTAGGTTTAGGGTTAGGGTAAGTTAAGTGTTAGGGTTAGGGTTAGGGTTAGGGTAATGGTAAGGGTTAGTGTTAGGGTTAGGGTTAGCATTAAGGTTAGGGTTAGGGTTAGGGTAAGGGTAAGGGTTAGGGTTAGTGTTAGAGTAAATGTTAGGGTTAGGGATTAGGGTTAGGGTTAAGGTTAGAGTAAGAGTTAGGGTTAGGGTTAGGATTAGGGTAAGGTTTAGGGTTAGGGATAGGGTTATGGCAATGGTAAGTGTTAGGGTTAGGCTTAGGGTCAGGGTCAAGATTAGGGTTAGAGTGAGGGTTAGGGTTAGGGTTAGGGTTAGTGTTAGGGTAAGTGTTAGGGTTAGGGTTAGGGTTAGGCTTAGGGTAGGGTAAGGGTAAGTGTTAGGGTTAGGGTTAGGGTTAGGGTTAGGCTAAGGGTAAGGGTTAGGGTTTGGGTTAGGTTCACGGTTGGGCTTAAGGTTAGAGTTAGGGTTAGGGTAAGGGTAAGGTTTAGGGTTAGGATTAGGTTGAGGGTTAGGTTTCGGATAAGTGTTAGGGTTAGGGTTAGGGTTAGGGTAACGGTTAGGGTTCGGGTTAGGGTTAGGTTTAGGGTTGGGGTTAAGGTTAGGGTTAGGGTAAGGGTAAGGGTTAGGTTTAGGGTTGGGGTTAAGGTTAGGTTAGGGTTACGGTAAGGGTAAGGGTTAGGGTTAGGATTAGGGTGAGGGTTAGGTTTAGGGTTAGGATTAGGGTTAGGATTGGGTTTCGGTTTAGGTTTAGGGTTAGGGTAAGAGTAAGGGTTAGGGTTAGGTTTAGGTTAAAGTTTAGTGTTAGGGTTAGCGTTAGGGTTAGAGTTAGGGAAAGGGTAAGGTTTAGGGTTAGGGTTAGGTTTAGGGTGACGTTTAGGGTAAGGATTACGGTTAGGGTTAGGGTTAGGGTTAGTGTTAGGGTTAGCATTAAGGTTAGGTTTAGGGTTAAGGTAAGGGTAAGGTTTAGGGTTAGGGTTAGGGTTAGGTTAAGGGTTAGGATTCGTGTTAGGGTTATTGTTAGGGAAAGGGTAAGGTTTAGGGTTAGAGTTAGGTTAAGGTTAGGGCTAGGGTTAGGGTTAGGATTAGGGTTAGGGCAAGGGGAATGGTTAGGGGAAGGATTAGTGTTAGGGTTAGTGTTAGGGTAACGGTTAGGGTTAGGGTTAGGTTTAGGGTTAGCATTTAGTTTAGGGTTAGGTTTAGGGTAACGGTAAAATTTAGGTTTAGGCTTAGGGTTAGGGTAAGGATTATGGTTAGGATTAGAGTTAGGGTAAGGGTTAGGGTTAGGGTTAGTGTTAGAATTAAGTTTAGGGCTAGGGTTAGGGTAAGGGTAAATTTTAGGGTAAGGGTTAGTGTTAGGGTTAAGGTTAGGGTTAGGGTTAGTGTTAGGGTAAGGGTAAGGGTTAGGGTTAGGGTTAGGGTTTGAGAAAGGGTAAGGGTAAGGGTTAGTGTTAGGGTTAGGGTTACGTTTAGGGTAAGGAAAAGGGTTAGGGTTAGGGTAAGGGATAGGGTTAGGTTTAGTGTTAGCATGAAGGTTAGGGTTAGGGTTAGGGTTAAGTTTAGGGTTAGGGTTAGGGTTAGGATTTGGGTAAGGGTTAACGTTAGGGTTAAGGTTAGGGTTAGATTAAGGGTTAGGGTTAGGGTTAGGGTTAGGGTTAAGTTTAGGGTAAGGGTAAGTGTTAGGGTTAGGGTTAGGGGTAGGGTAAGGGTTAGGGTTAGGGTTAGATTTAGGTTTAAGTTTAGGGTTAGGGTAAGGGTAAGGGTTAGGGTTATCTTTAGGGTTAGGGTTAGGGTAAGGGTTAGGGTTAGGGTTAGGGTTAGGGTAAGGGTGAGACTTAGGGTTAGGGTTGGGGTTAGGGTTAGGGTAAGGGTAAGGGTTAGGGTTAGGGTTAGGGTTAGGGAAAGGGTAAGGGTAAGGGTTAGGGTTAGGATTAGGGTTACGGTTAGGGTAAGGAATAGGTTTAGTGTTAGGGGTAGGGTAAGGGTTAGGGTTAGGGTTAGGGTTAGCATTAAGGTTAGGGTTAGGTTTAGTTAAGGGTAAGGGTTAGGGTTAGGGGTTAGGGTAAGGGTAAGGGTTAGGGTTAGGGTGGTAGGGTAGGGTAAGGTGTTAGGGTTAGGGTTAGGGTTAGGGTTAGTGTTAGGGTTAGGGTTAGGGAGGTAGGTAGGTTAGGGTTAGGGTTAGGAGTTACGGTTAGGTAGGGTTAGGGTTAGGGTTAGGGTTAGGGTTAGGGTTAGGGATTAGGGTAGTGTTAGGGTAACTGTTAGGGTTAGTGTTAGGTTTAAGCTTAGGTAGGGTAGGGTAAGGTAGGTTGGGTTTAGGGTTAGGGGGTTAGGTTGGGTAAGGGTAGGGGGGTTAGGTTTACGGTTGTGGTTAAGGTTAGGGTTAA
>NW_028327804.1:1840924-1880082 GCF_031878675.1 Megascapheus bottae | reverse complement strand
TAGGGTTAGTGTTAAGGTAAAGGTTAGGGGTTAGGGTTAGGGTTAGGGTTAGGTTTAGGGTTAGGGTTAGGGTAACAGTAAGGGTTAGGGTTAGGTTTAGTTTTAAGGTTGGGGTTAGGGTTAGGGGTTAGGGTTAGAGTACGGGTTAGGGTTAGGTTAAGGGTAAGTGTAAGGTTAGGGTTAGGGTTAGGGTTAGGGTTAGTGTTATGATAAGGGTAAGCGTTAAGGTTAGGGATAGGGTTAGGGAAAGGGTAAGTGTTAGGGTGAGGGTTAGGTTTCGGGTAAGTGGTTAGGCTTAGGGTTAGGGTTAGAGTTAGGGTAGGTAAGGGTAAGTGTTAGGGTTAGGGTTAGGGTTAGGGTTAGGATAAGGACAAGGGTTAGGGTTAGGGTTAGGGTTAGAGGTTAGGGTTAGGGTTATTGTTAGGGTTAGGGTTAGGATTAGGGTTCGGGTAAGGGTAAGGGTTAGGGTTAGGGTTAGGGTTAGGTTTAGGTTTAGGTTTAGGATTAGGGTAAGTGTAAGTGTTAGGGTTAGGGTTAGGTTTAATTTTAGGTTAGTGTTAGGGTTTGGGTTAGGGTTAGGGTAAGAGTAAGGATTATGGTTAGGGTTAGGGTTAAGGTTAGAGTAAGGTTTAGGGTTAGGCTAAGGGTTAGTGTTATGGTAAGGGTTAGGATTAGGTTTAGGGAAAGGGTAAGGGTTAGGGTTAGGGTTCAGTTTAGGGTTAGGGAAAGGTTAAGGGTTAGGGTTAGGGTAAGGGTAAGGGTTAGGGTAGGGTTAGGGTTAGGGTTAGAATTAAGGTTAGGGTTAGGGTTAGGAGAAGGGGAAGGCGTAGGTGTAGGGTTAAGGTTAGGGAAAGGGTAAGGATGTAGGGTTAGAGTTAGGGTTAGGGTTAGGGTTAGGTTTAGGGGCAAGGGTTAGGGTTAGGCTAAGGGTTAGTGTTAGGGTTAGGGAAAAGGTAAGAGTTAGGGTTAGGGTTAGGGTAAGGTTTAGGGTTAGGGGTTAGCATTAAGGTTAGGTTTAAGGTTAGGGGAAGGGGAAGGGTTAGGGTAAGGATAAGGGTTAGGTTTAGGGTTAAGGTGGTTTAGCATTAAGGTTAGGGTTAGGGTTAGGGTTAGGAAAGGGTAAGGGTTAGGGTTAGGGAAAGGGCAAGGGTTAGGGTTAGGCTAATGGTTAGTGTTAGGGTTAGGGAAAAGGTAAGAGTTAGGGTTAGGGTTAGGGTAAGGTTTAGGGTTAGGGTTAGCCTTAAGGTTAGGTTTAAGGTTAGGGGAAGGGGAAGGGTTAGGGTTAGGGTTAGGTTTAGGGTTTGGGTAAGGGTACGGGTTAGAGTTAGGGTTACGTTTAGGTTTAGGGTTATGTTTGGGGTAAGTGTAAGGGTTAAGGTTAGGGTTAGGATTAGGATAAGGTAAGGGTTAGGGTTACGGTTAGGGAAAGGGAAAGGGTTAGGGTTAGGGTTAGCATTAAGGGTAGGGTTAGGGTTGGGGTAAGGGTAAGTGTTTGGGTTAGGGTTAGGGTTAGGGTTAGGGTAAGGATTAGGGTTAGGGTTAGGGTTAGGGTAAGGGTTAGGTTTAGCATTAAGGTTAGGGTTAGGGTTAGCGTAAGGGTAAGGTTTGGGGTTAGGGTTAGGGTTAGGTGTTAGGGTTAGGATTAGGGTTATGTTTAGGGTTAGGTTTAGGGTAAGGGTAACGTTTAGTGTTAGGGTTAGGTTTAGGGTTAGGTTTAGGTTTAGGCTTAGGGTAAGGGTTAGGGTTAGGGTTAGGGGTTAGTGTTAGGGTTAGGGGTTAGGGTAAGGGTAAGTGTGAGGGTTAGGTTTAGCGTTAGGGTAAGGATTAGAGTTATGGTTAGGGTTAGGGGTAAGGGTTAGGGTTAGGGTTAAAATTAAGGTTAGGGTTAGGGTTAGGGTAAGGGTTAGGGTTAGGGATAGGGTTAAGTTTAGGATTACGGTTAGGGTTACGGTAAGGATAAGGGTAAGGGTTAGGGTTAGGGTTAGGGAAAGGGCAAGGGTTAGGGTTAGGGTTAGGGTTAGCATTAAGGGTAGGGTTAGGTTTGGGGTAAGGGTAAGTGTTTGGGTTAGGGTTAGGGTTAGGGTTAGGGTAAGGATTAGGGTTAGGGGTAGGGTTAGGGTAAGGCTTAGTGTTAGGTTCAGGGTTAGGGTTAGCATTATGATTAGGGTTTGGGTTAATGTAAGGGTAAGAGTTAGGGTTAGGTTTAGGGATAGGGATTAGTGTTAGGATTAGGGTTAGAGTAAGGGTTAGGGTTAGGTTTAGGTTAAGGTTAAGGTTTAGGGTTAGGTTTATAGTTAGGGTTAGGGTTAGCATTAAGGTAGGGTTAAGGTTAGGGTTAGGTTAAGGGTTATGGTTAGGAGTAGCGTTAGTGTGAGTGTTTAGTTTTACGGTTTGGGGTTAGGGTTAGGGTTAGGGTAAGGATTAGGGTTAGGTTTAGCGTTAGGGTCAGCGTAAGGGCAAGGTTTAGGATTAGGGTTAGGGTTAGGGTAAGCGTTAAGGTTAAGGTTAGGGTTAGGATAACGGTAAGGGTTGGGGTTAGGGTTAGGGAAAGGCGAAAGGGTTAGGGTTAGGGTCAGGGTTAGCATTAAGGGTAGGTTTAGGGTTCGGGTAAGGGTAAGTGTTTGGATTAGGGTTAGGGTAAGGGTTAGGGTAAGGGATAGGGTTTGGGTTAGGGTTGGGTTAGCATTAAGGTTAGGGTTAGGGTTAGGGTAAAGGTAAGTGTTGGGGTTATGGTTAGGGTTAGGGGTTAGGTTTAATATTAGGGTTAGGTTTAGGGGTAGGTTTAGGGTTAGGTTTAGGGTAAGGGTAACTTTTAGTGTTAGGGTTAGGTTTAGGGTTAGGTTTAGGTTTAGGGTTAGGGTAAGGGTAAGGGTTAGGGTTAGGGTTAGGGTTAGGGATAGGGTTAGGTTTAGTGTTAGGGGTAGGGTTAGGTTTAGGGTTAGTTATAGGGTTAGGGTTAGGTTTAGGGTTAGGGTTAGGGTTATGAAAGGGTTAGGGTTAGGGTAAGGGTTAGGGTTAGGGTTAGGGTTAGGGTTAGGATAAGGGTAAGGGTTAGGGTTGGGGAAAGGGAAAGGTTTAGGGTTAGGGTTAGGGTTAGCATTAAGGGTAGGGTTAGGTTTGGTGTAAGGGTAAGTGTTTGGGTTAGGGTTAGGGTAAGGGTTAGGGTAAGGATTAGGATTAGGGTTAGGGTTAGGGTTTGGGTAAGGGTTAGGGTTTGGGTTAGGGTTAGGGTTAGCATTAAGGTTAGGGTTAGGGTAAGGGTAAGGGTTGGGGTTATGGTTATGGTTAGGGGTTAGGTTTAGGATTAGGGTTAGGTTTAGGGTTAGGTTTAGGGTAAGGGTAATGTTTAGTGTTAGAGTTATGTTTAGGGTTAGGTTTACGTTTTGGGTTAGGGTAAGGGTAAGGGTTAGGGTTATTGTTAGGGGTTAGGGTTAGGGGTTAGGGTTAGGGTTAGGGTTAGGGTTATGGTAAGGGTAAGTGTGAGGGTTAGGTTTAGGGTTAGGGTTAGGGTTAGGGAAATTGTAAGTGTTAGAGTTAGGGTTAGGGTTAGGGTAAGGATTAGAGTTATGGTTACCGTTAGGGCAAGGGTTAGGGTTAGGGTTAGCATTAAGGTTAGGGTTAGGGTTAGGGGAAGGGGAAGGGTTCGGGTTAGGGTTAGGGTTAGAGTTAGGTTTAGGTTTAGGGTTAGGGTAAGGGTAAGGATTAGGGATAGGGTTAAGTTTAGGGTTAGGGTTAGGGTTACGGTAAGGATAAGGGTAAGGGTTAGGGTTAGGGTTAGGGAAAGGGAAAGTGTTAGGGTTAGGATTAGGTTTAGCATTAAGGGTAGGGTAAGGCTTGGGGTAAGGGTAAGTGTTTGGGTTAGGGTTAGGGTTCGGTTAGGGTAAGGATTAGGGTTAGGGTTAGGGGTAGGGTAAGATTTAGGGTTAGGTTCAGGGTTAGGGTTAGCATTATGGTTAGGGTTTGGGTTAGGGTAAGGGTAAGAGTTAGGGTTAGGTTTAGGGATAGGGATTAGTGTTAGGATAAGGGTTAGAGTAAGGGTTAGGGTTAGGTTTAGGGTAAGGTTAAGGTTTAGGGTTAGGTTTATAGTTAGGGTTAGGGTTAGATTAAGGGTTAGGGTTAGGGTTAGGGAAAGGGTAAGAGTTAGGGTAAGGGTTAGGGTAAGGGTTAGGGTTAGGGTTAGCATTAAGGGTAGGTTTAGGGTTAGGGTAAGGGGAAGGGTTACGGTTAGGGGTAGGGTTAGGGTTAGGGTTAGGGTAAGGGTAAGTGTTAGGGTTAGTGTTAAGGTTAGGGTTAGGGTAAGTGTTAGAGTTAGGGTTAGAGTTAGGGTTAAGGTTAGGTTTAGGGTTAGGGTTAGGGTTAGGTTTAATGTTAGGGTTAGGATAAGGGTAAGCGTTAGTGTTAGAGTTAGGGTTAGGGGTAGGGTAAGGGTAAGGGTTAGGGTTAGAGTTAGGTTTAGGATTACGGGATATGTTTAGGGTTAGGTTTAGGGTTAGGGTAAGGGTAAAGGTTAGGGTTAGGGTTAGGGTTATGGTTAAGGTGAGGGTTAGGTTTAGGGTAAGGGTACGGGTAAGTGTTAGGGTTAGGTTTAGGCTTCGGGTAAGGTTTAGGGTTTGGGTTAGGGCTAGGATAGGGGTTAGAGTAATTGTTAGGGTTAGGGATAGGGTTAGGATAAGGGTAAGGGTTAAGGTAAGGGTTAGGGTTAGGGTTAGGGGTTAGGGTTAGGATTAGTGTTACGGTTAGTGTTAGGGGTTAGGGTTAGTGTTAGGGTTAGGGTAAGGGTTAGGGTTAGGGGTTAGGGTTAGTGTTAGGATTAGTTTAAGGGTTAGGTTAGGGTTAGGGTTAGAGTTAGGGTAAGGGTAAGTTTTAGTGTTAGGGTTAGGGTTAGGCTTAGGTTTAGGGTAAGGGTTAGGGTTAGGGTTAGGGTTAGGTTTAGGTTTGGGGTTAAGGTTAGGGTTAGGGTTAGGTTAAGAGTAAGGGCTAGGGGTTCGGTTAGGGTTAGGGTTCGTGTTAGGAGAAGTTTAAGGGTTAGGGTTATGCTTAGGGTTAGGTGTTAGGGTTAGGGTTAGGTTAGGGTTAGGTTTAGGGTTAGGGTGAGGGTAAGCGTAGGTTAGGGTTAGGGTTAGGGTTAGGGTTAGGGTTAAGGTTAGGGTTAGGGTTAGGGTTAGGTTTCGGTTTAGGTTAGGGTAAGGGTAAGTGTTAGGGTTAGGGTTAGGATTAGGGTTAGGGAACGGGTTAGGGTTAGGGATAGGGTTAGGGTTAGGGTTAGGGAAAGGGTAAGCGTTAGGGTAGGGTTATGGTTACAATTAGGGTTAGGGGTTATGGTTTGGGTTAGGTTTAGGTTTAGGTGTGGGGTCAGGATAAGAGTTAGGGTTAGGGATAAGGTTAGGGTTCGGTTAAGGGTTAGGGTTAGGGTTAGGGTAAAGGTTAGGGTAAGGGTTAGGGTTAGGATTAGGGTTAGGGTAAGGGTTAGGGTTAGGGTTAGGGTTAGGGTTAGGGTACGGGTTAGGGTTAGGGATAGGTTTAGGGTTAGGGTTAGGTTTAGGGTTAGGGTTAGTATAAGTGTAAGGGTTAGGTTTAGGGTTAGGGTTAGGGTTAAGGTTAGGGTAAGGGTTAGGGTAAGGGTTAGAGTTAGGGATAGGGTTAGGGTTAGGGTAATGGTAAGGTTTAGGGTTAGTGTTAGGTTAGGGTTAGGCTTAGGGTAAGGGTAAGGGTTAGGGATAGGGTTAGGGTTAGGGTTAGGGTTAGCTTTAGGGTTAGGGTAAGGGTAAGGATTAGTGTTAGTGTTAGGGTTAGCGTTAGGGTTCAGGTTAAGGTTAGGGTAAGGGTTAGGGTTAGGGTAATGTTTAGGTTTAGGTTTCGGGTTAGGGTTAGAATTAGTCTTAGGGTAAGGGTAAGGGTTAGGGTTAGGGTTAGGGTTAGAGTTTAGTGTTAGGGTTAGAGTTAGGATAAGGGTTAGGGTTAGGGTAAGGGTAAGGCTAAGTGTTAGGGTTAGGGTTAGCGTTAGGGTTATATTTAGGGTTAGGGTAAGGGTAAGTTTTAGGGTAAGGGTTAGGGTTAGGGGAAGGGTAAGGGTTAGCGTTAGGATTAAGGTTAAGGTTAAGGTTAAGGTTAGGTTAGGTTAGGGTTAGAGTTAGGATTAAGTTTAGGGTTAGCATTAGCCTTAGGGTTTTGTTTAGGTTTAGGGTTAGGGTAAGGTTAGGTTTAGGGTTAGGGTTAAGGTTAAGGTTAGGGTCAGGGTTAGGGTTAGGGTAAGGGTTAGGGTAGGCTGTGGTTTACAGTTAGGGTTAAGATTAGGATTCGAGTTAGGTTTAGGGTTAGTGTAAGGGTAAGCGTTAAGGTTAGGGTTAGGTTAAGAGTTAGGGTTAGGGGTTGGGGTAGGGTTAGGGTTAGGGTAAGGGCTAGGGTTAGGGTTAGGGTTTAGGGTTAGGTTTACGGTTAGGGTTAGGGTGAGGGTAAAGGTTAGGATTAAGTTTAGGGCTAGGGTTAGTTTTAGGGTTAGGGTTAGGGTAAGGGTTAGGGTTAGGGTTAGTGTTAAGTTTAGGGTTGGGGTTAGTTTTAGGGGTTTGTTTAGTTTTAGGGTAAGGGTAAGTGTTAGGTTTAGGATTAGGGTTAGGGTTAGGGTAAGGGTTAGGGTTAGGGTTAGGTTTAGGTTTAGGGTTTGGATTAGGGTAAGGGTTAGGGTTAGGTTTAGGGTTAGGGTAAGCATAAGGGTTAGGGTTAGGGTTAGGGTTAGGGTAAGGGTAAGGGTTAGGGTTTTGGGTTAAGGTTGGGGTTAGGGGTAAAGGTTAGGGTTAGGGTAAGGGTTAGGATTAGGGTGAGGGTTCGATTTAGGGTTGGGGGTTAAGGTTAGGTTTAGGGTTAGGGTAAGGGTAAGTGTTACGGTTAGGGGTAGGGTTAGGGTTAGGGGTAAGGGTAAGGGTTAGGGTTAGTGTTAAGGTTAGGGTTAGGGTTAGTGTTAGGGTTAGGGTTAGGGTTAGGTTTAAGGTTAGTGTTAGGGTAACTGTTAGGGTTAGGATTAGAGTTAGGGTTAAGGTTACGTTTAGGGTTAGGGTTAATGTTAGGTTTTAATGTTAGGATTAGGATAAGGGTAAGCGTTAGTGTTAGAGTTAGGGTTAGGGTTAGGGGTAAGGGTAAGGGTTAGGGTTAGGGTTAGGGTTAGGGGATATGTTTAGGGTTAGGGTTAGGGTAAGGGTAAGGGATAGGGTTAGGGATAGGGTTAGGTTTAGTGTTATGGTTAGGGTTAGGGTAAGGGTAAGGGTTAGGGTTAGGGTTAGGGTTAGGGTTATGGTTAAAGTTAGGGTTAGGTTTAGGGTTAGGGTACGGGTAAGGGTTAGGGTTAGGTTTAGGCTTCGGGTAAGGTTTAGGGTTAGGGCTAGGGCTAGGGTAGGGGTTAGAGTAAGTGTTAGGGTTAGGGATAGGGTTAGGATAAGGGTAAGGGTTAGTGTTAGGGTTAGGGTTAGGGGTTAGGGTTAGGATTAGGGTTATGTTTAGGGTTAGGGGTTAGGGTTAGTGTTAGGATTAGTTTAAGGGTTAGGTTAGGGTTAGGTTTAGAGTTAGGGTAAGCATAAGTTTTAGTGTTAGGGTTAGGGTTAGGCTTAGGTTTAGGGTAAGGGTTAGGGTTAGGGTTAGGGTTAGGTTTAGGGTTGGAGTGAAGGTTAGGGTTAGGTTTGGGTTAGGGTTAGGATTAGCATTAAGGTTAGGGAAATGGTAAGCGTTAGGGTAGGGTTATGGTTACGGTTACGGTTAGGGGTTATGGTTAGGGTTAGCTTTAGTGTTAGGGGTAGGGTCAGGATAAGAGTTAGGGTTAGGGATAAGGTTAGCGTTCGGTTTAGGGTTAGGGTCAGGGTTAGAGTAAGGGTTAGGGTTAAGGTTAGGGTTAGGGTTAGGTTTAGGGTTAGGTTTAGGATTAGGGTAAGGGTAAGTGTTAGCGTTAGAATTAGGGTTAGGGTTAGGGTAAGGGTTAGGGTTAGGATTAGGATATGGTTGGGGTTAAGGTTAGGGTTAGGTTTAGGTTTAGGGTAAGGGTAAAGTTTAAGGTTAGGGTTAGGGTTAGGGTAAGGGTTAGGGTAGGGTTAGGGTTAGGGTTAGGTTTGGGTAAGTGTATGTGTTAGGGTTACTGTTAGGGTTAAGGTTAGGGTTAAGGTTAGGGTTAAGGTAAGGGTAAGGGTTAGGGTTAGGGTTCGGGGAAGGTTTAGGGGTAAGGGTAATGTTTATGATAAGGGTAAGTTTGAGGGTTCGGGTTAGGTTTAGGTTTCGGGTTAGGGTAAGGGTAAGGGTTAGGGTTAGGGTTAGGGTTAGAGTTAGGGTTAAGGTTAGGGTTAGCGTTAGGGTTAGGGTTAGGTTTAGGGTTAGGGTTAGGGTAAGGGTAAGGGTTAGGTTTAGGGTTATGGTTAAGGTTAAGGTTAGGGTTAGGGTTAGGGTTAGTGTAAGGGTTAGGGTAGGGTAAGGTTTAGAGTTAGGTTTAAGGTTTGGATTAGAGTTAGGTTTAGGGTTAGGGTAAGGATAAGTGTTAGGATTAGGGTTAAGGTTAAGGTTAGGGTTAGGGTTAGAGTTAGGGTTAAGGTTAGGTTTAGCGTTAGGGTTAGGGTTAGGTTTAGGGTTAGAGTTAGGTAGGGTAAGGGTAAGGGTTAGGTTTAGGGTTATGGTTAAGGTTAATGTTAGGATTAGAGTTAGGTTTAGGGTTAGGGTAAAGGGTAAGGGTAAGGGTTAGGGTTAGGTGTTAGGGTTAGGTTTAGGGTTAGGTTAAGGGTTAGGGTTAGGGGTTTGTGTTAGGGTTAGGGTTAGGGTAAGGGTTAGGGTAAGTGTTAGGGTTAGGGATAGGGTTAGGGTTAGTGTTGGAGTTAAGGTTAGGGTTAGTGTAAGGGTTAGGGTTAGGGTAAAGTTTAGGGTTACGGTTAGGGTTAGATTTAGGGTTGGGGTTAAGGTTAGGATAAGGGTTAGGGTAAGGGTAAGGGTTAGGGTTAGGGTTAGGGTTAGGGTAAGGGTAAGGGTTAGGGTTTGGTTAGGGTAAGGGTTAGGGGTTAGGGTTAGGTTTAGGTTTAGGGTTAGGGTTAGGGTAAGGGTAAGGTTTAAGGTTAGAGTTATGGTTAGGTATAGGGTTAACTTTGTGGTTTGGGTTAGGGTTAGGGTTAGGATAAGGGTAAGGGTTAGGGTTAGGGTTAGGTTCAGGGTTAGGGTTAGCATTAAGGGTAGGGTTTGTGTTGGGGTAGGGGTAAGTGTTTGGGTTAGGGTTAGGGTTACGGTAAGGGTTAGGGTTAGGGTTAGGGTTAGCATTAAGGTTAGGGTTAGGGTTAGGGTAAGGGTAAGGGTTGGGGTTAGGGTTAGGGTTAGGGTTAGGGGTTAGGATTAGGGTTAGTTTTAGGGTTAGGGTTAGGTTTAGGGTAAGGGTGAGGGTTAGGGTTAGGGTTATGGTTAATGTTACGGTTAGGTTTAGGGTTAGGGTTAGGGTAAGGGTAAGGGTTAGGGTTAGGGTTAGGGTTAAGGTTAGTGTTAGGGTTAGTGTTAGGGCTTAGGGTTAGGGTTAGAGTTAGGGTAAGCGTAATGTGTAGGGTTAGGTTTAGTGTTAGGGTTATTGTAAGGTTAAGGGTTAAGGTTAGGTTTAGGGGTTAGCGTTAGGGTAAGGGTAAGGGTTAGGGTAAATATTAGGGTTAGGTTTAGGATTAGGATTACGGTTAGGGTTAGGGTTAGGGTAAGGGTAATTGTTAGGGTGAGGGTTAGTGTTACTGTTAGGGTTAGGGTAAGGGTTAGGGTTAGGGTTAGGGTAAGGGTTAGGGTAAGGCTTAGGGAGAGGTTTAGGATTAAGTTTGGGGTTAGGGTTAGGGTTAGGGTTAAGGTTAGGGTTAGGGTTAGGGTTAGGTTTAGGTTTAGGGTTAGGGTAAGGGTAAGTGTTAGGGTTAGGTTTAGGATTAGCATTAAGGTTAGGGTTAGGGAAATGGTAAGCGTTAGGGTAGGGTTATGGTTACGGTTAGGTTTAGGGGTTATGGTTAGGGTTATGTTTAGTGTTAGGGGTAGGGTCAGGATAAGCGTTAGGGTTAGGGATAAGGTTAGTTTTCGGTTAAGGGTTAGGGTCAGGGTTAGGGTAAGGGTTAGGGTTAAGGTTAGGGTTAGGGTTAGGTTTAGGGTTAGGGTTAGGATTAGGGTAAGGGTAAGGGGTTAGGTTAGGATTAGGGTTAGGGTTAGGGTAAGGGTTAGGGTTAGGGTTAGGGTTAGGATTTCATTTAGGGTTAGGGTTAGGGTAAGGGTAAGGTTTAGGGTTAGGATTAGGTTTACGGTTGGGGTTAAGGTTAGGGTTAGGTTTAGGTTTAGGGGTAAGGGTAAAGGTTCGGGTTAGGGTTAGGGTTAGGGTAAGGGTTAGGGTAGGGTTAGGGTTAGGGTTAGGTTTGGGTAGGTGTATGTGTTATGGTTACTGTTAGGGTTAGGGTTAGGGTTAAGTTTAGGGTTAAGGTAAGGGTAAGGGTTAGGGTTAGGGTTCGCGGGAAGGTTTAGGGTAAGGGTAATGTTTATGATAAGAGTAAGTTTGAGGGTTCGGGTTAGGTTTAGGTTTCAGGTTAGGGTAAGGGTAAGGGTTAGGGTTAGGGTTAGGGTTAGAGTTAGGGTTAAGGTTAGGGTTAGCGTTAGGGTTAGGGTTAGGTTTAGGGTTAGGTTTAGGGTAAGGGAAAGGTTTAGGTTTAGGGTTATGGTTAAGGTTAAGGTTAGGGTTAGGGTTAGGGTTAGGGTAAGGGTTAGGGTAGGGTACGGTTTAGAGTTAGGTTTAAGGTTTGGATTAGAGTTAGGTTTAGGGTTAGGGTAAGGATAAGTGTTAGGATTAGGGTTAAGGTTAAGGTTAGGGTTAGGGTTAGAGTTAGGGTTAAGGTTAGGTTTAGCGTTAGAGTTAGGGTTAGGTTTAGGGTTAGGGTTAGGGTAAGGGTAAGGGTTAGGTTTAGGGTTATGGTTAAGGTTAATGTTAGTGTTAGGGTTAGGGTTAGGGTAAGGGTTAGGGTAGGGTAAGGTTTAGAGTTAGGTTTAATGTTAGGATTAGAGTTAGGTTTAGGGTTAGGGTAAGGGTAAGGGTAAGGGTTAGGGTTAGGCGTTAGGGTTAGGGTTAGGGTTAGGTTAAGGGTTAGGGTTAGGGGTTTGTGTTAGGGTTATTGTTAGGGTAAGGGTTAGGGTTAGTGCTAGGTTTAGGGTTAGGGTTAGGGTTAGTGTTGGGGTTAAGGTTAGGGTTAGTGTAAGGGTTAGGGTTAGGGTAAAGTTTAGGGTTATGGTTAGGGTTAGATTTAGGGTCGTGGTTAAGGTTAGGGTACGGTTAGGGTAAGGGTAAGGGTTAGGGTTAGGGTTAGGGTTATGGTTAGGGGTAAGGGTAACGGTTAGGGTTAGGGTTAAGGTTAGGGTTAGGGTTAGTGTTAGGGTTAGAGTTAGGGTTAAGTTTAAGTTTAGGGTTAGGGTAAGTGTTAGGCTTAGGGTTAATATTAGGGTTAGGTTTAGGGTTAGGTTTAATATTAGGGTTACGATAAGGGTAAGCGTTAGTGTTAGAGTTAGGGTTAGGGTTAGGGTTAGGGTAAGGGTAAGGGTTAGGGTTAGGGTTACGGTTTGGGGATATGTTTAGGGTTAGGTTTAGGGTTAGGGTAAGGGTAAGGGTTAGGGTTAGGGTTAGGGTTAGGGATAGGTTAAAGGTTAGGGTTATGGGTTTGGGTTTGGGTTAGGGTTAGGGTAAGGGCTAGGGTTAGGGTTAGGGTTAGGGTAAGGATTATGGTTAGGGTTAGGGTTAGGGTTAGGGTTAGGGTAAGGTCTAGGGTTAGGTTAAGGGTTAGCGTTAGCGTTAGGGTTAGGGTTAGGTTTAGGGTTAGGGTTAGGGTAAGGGTAAGGGTTAGGTTTAGCGTTAGTGTTAAGGTTAAGGTTAGGGTTAGGGTTAGGGTTAGGGTAAGGGCTAGGGTTACGTTAAGGGTTAGGGTTAGTTTTAGGGTTAGGGTTAGGGTTAGGGTGAGGGTAAGGGTACGGGTTAGGGTTTGGTTAGGGTAAGGGTTAGGGTTAGGGTTAGGTTTAGGTTTAGGGTTAGGGTTAGGGTAAGGGCAAGGGTTAAGGTTAGAGTTATGGTTAGGTATAGGGTTTAACTTTGTGGTTTGGGTTAGGGTTAGGGTTAGGATAAGGGTAAGGGTTAGGGCTAGGGTTAGGTTTAGGGTTACGGTTAGCATTAAGGGTAGGGTTAGTGTTGGGGTAGGGGTAAGTGTTTGGGTTAGGGTTAGGGTTAGGGTTAGGGTAAGGGTGAGGGTTGGGGTTAGGGTTAGGGGTTAGGGTTAGGATTAGGGTTAGTTTTAGGGTTAGGGTTAGGTTTAGGTAAAGGGTAAGGGTTAGGGTTAGGGTTATGTTTAGGGTTAGGGTTAAGTTTAGGGTTAGGGTTAGAGTAAGGGTAAGGGTTAGGGTTAGGTTTAGGGTTAAGGTTAGTGTTAGGGTTACGGTTAGGGGTTAGGATTAGGGTTAGGGTTAGGGTAAGGGTAATGTGTAGGGTTAGGTTTAGTGTTAGGGTTATTGTAAGGTTAAGGGTTAGTGTTAGGTTTAGGGTTAGCGTTAGGGTAAGGGTAAGGGTTAGGGTTAATGTTAGGGTTAGGTTTAGGATTAGGATAAGGGTTAGGGTTAGGGTTAGGGTAAGGGTAAGTGTTAGGGTGAGGGTTAGTGTTACTGTTAGGGTTAGGGTAAGGGTTAGGGTTAGGGTTAGGGTAAGGGTTAGGGTAAGGGTTAGGGAGAGGTTTAGGATTAAGTTTGGGGTTAGGGTTAGGGTAAGTGGTAGGGTGAGGGTTAGTGTTAGTGTTAGGGTAAGGGTACGTGTTTGGGTTAGGGTTAGGGTTAGGGTAAGGTTTGGGGTAAGGTTTAGGATTAGGGTTAATGTAAGGGTTAGGGTTTGGGTCAGGGTTAGGGTTAGCATTAAGGTTAGGGTTAGGGTTAGGGTAAGGGTAGGGGTTGGGATTAGGGTTAGGGTTAGGGATAGGATTAGGATTTGGGTTAGGTTTAGGGTTAGGTATAGGGTTAGCGTTAGGGTAAGGGTAAGGTTTAGGGTTAGGGTTAGGGTTATGTTTAGGTTTATTGTTAGATAAGGGTAAAGGTTAGGGTTAGGGTTATGGTTAGGAGTTAGAGTAAGGGTTAGGGTTAGGATTAGGGTTAGGGTAAGGGTAAGTGTGGGGGTTAGGTTTAGGGTTAGGATTAGGGTTAGGGAAAGGGTAAGGGTTAGGGTTAGGGTTAGGGTTAGGGTAAGGATTAGGGTTAGGGTTAGGATTAGGGTAAGGGTTAGGGTTAGAGTTAGCATTAAGGTTAGGGTTAGGGTTAGGGTAAGGGGAAGGGTTAGGGTTAGGGTTAGGTTTAGGTTTAGGGTTAGTGTTCGGTAAGGGTAAGGGTTAGGGTTAGGGTTAGGGATAGGGTTAAGTTTAGGGTTAGGGATAGAGTTACGGTAAGGATAAGGGTAAGATTTAGGGTTAGGGTTAGGGAAAGGGAAAGGGTTAGGGTTAGGATTAAGGGTAGGGTTAGGGTTGGGGTAAGGGTAAGGGTAAGTGTTTGGGTTAGGGTTAGGGTTAGGATTAGGGTAAGGATTAGGGATAGGTTTAGGGTTAGTGTAAGGGTTAGGGTTAGGTTCAGGGTTAGGGTTAGCATTATGGTTAGGGTTAGGGTTAGGGTAAGGGTAAGAGTTAGGGTTAGGTTTAGGGATAGGGATTAGTGTTAGGATTAGGGTTAGAGTAAGGTTTAGGGTTAGGTTTAGGGTAAGGTTAAGATTTAGGGTTAGGGTTAGGGTAAGGGTAAGGTTTAGGTTTAGTGTTAGGTTTAGGTTTAGCGTAAGGGTAAGTGTTAGGGTTAGGTTTAGGTTATGGGTTAGGGTTAGGGTTAGTGTTAGGTTTAGATTTACGGCAAGGGTAAGGGTTAGGGTTAGGGTTAGGGGTTAGGGTTAGGGTTAGGGTTAGAGTACTGGTTAGGTTTAGGTTTACTGTAAGGGTAAGGTTTAGGGTAAGGTTTAGAGTTAGGGTTAGGGTTAGCATTAAGGTAGGGTTAGGGTTAGGGTAAGGGTAAGGGTTATGGTTAGGATTAGGTTTAGGTTTAGGTTTAGGGTTAGGGTTAGGGGTTAGGGTTAGTGTTAGGTTTAGGTTTAGGGTTAGAGTTAGTGTAAGGGTAAGAGTTAGGGTTAGGGTTAGGGTTAGGATAAGGGTAAGGTTTACGGTAAGGTTTAGGGTTAGGGAAAGTGTAAGGGTTAGGGTTAGGGTTAGTGTTGGGGGTTAGGGTTAGGGTTACTGTTAGGTTTAGGTTTGGGGTTAGGGTGAGGGTAAGGTTAAGGGTGAGGGTTATGGTTAGGGTTAGGGTTAGGGAAAGGGTAAGGGTTAGGGTTAGGGTTAGTGTTGGGGGTTAGGGTTAGGGTTAGGGGTAGGTTTAGGTTTAGGGTTAGGGTTAGGGTAAGGTTAAGGGTGAGGGTTATGGTTAGGGTTAGGGTTAGGGAAATGGTAAGGGTAGGGTTAGGGTTAGTGTTGGGGGTTAGGGTTAGGGTTAGGGTTAGGTTTAGGTTTATGGTTAGGGTTAGGGTAAGGTTAAGGGTGAGGGTTAGGGTTAGGGTTAGGGTTAGGTTTAGGGCTAGGGTTAGGTTTATAGTAAATGTTAGGGTTAGGTTTAGGGTTAGGGGTTAGGGTTAGAGTTAGGGTTAGGGTTAGGTTTAGGGTTAGGGTTAGGGTAACGGTAAGTGTGAGGGTTAGGGTTAGGGTTAGAGTTAGGGTAACGGTAAGGGTTAGGGTTAGGGTTAGGGTTAGGGTTAGGGTAAGGGTAAGGGTTAGGGTTAGGGTTAGGGTTAGGTTTGGGTAAAGGTAAGGGTTAGGGTTAGGGTTAGGGGTTAGGGTTAGGGTTAGGGTTAGGGTTAGGGTTAGAGTACTGGTTAGGGTTAGGTTTACTGTCAGGGTAAGGTTTAGGGTAAGGTTTAGAGTTAGGGTTAGGGTTAGCATTAAGGTAGAGTTAGGGTTAGGGTTACGGTAAGGGTTATGGTTAGGATTAGGTTTAGCGTTAGGGTTAGGGTTAGGGGTTAGGGTTAGTGTTAGGTTTAGGTTTAGGGTTAGAGTTAGTGTAAGGGTAAGAGTTAGGGTTAGGGTTAGGGTTAGGATAAGGGTAAGGGTTGCGGTAAGGGTTAGGGTTAGGGAAAGGGTAAGGGTTAGGGTTAGGGTTAGTGTTGGGGGTTAGGGTTAGGGTTAGGTTTAGGTTTGGGGTTAGGGTGAGGGTAAGGTTAAGGGTGAGGGTTATGGTTATGGTTCGGGTTAAGGAAAGGGTAAGGGTTAGGTTTAGGTTTAGTGTTGGGGGTTAGGGTTAGGGTTAGGGTTAGGTTTAGGTTTAGGGTTAGGGTTAGGGTAAGGTTAAGGGTGAGGGTTGTGGTTAGGGTTAGGGTTAGGGAAAGTGTAAGGGTTAGGGTTAGGTTTAGTGTTGGGGGTTAGGGTTAGTGTTAGGGTTAGGTTTAGGTTTAGGGTTACCGTTAGGGTAAGGTTAAGGTTGAGGGTTAGGGTTAGGGTTAGGTTTAGGGCTAGGGTTAGAGTAGAGTAAATGTTAGTGTTAGGTTTATGTTTAGGGGTTAGGGTTAGGGTTAGGGTTAGGGTTAGGTTTAGCGTTAGGGTTAGGTTTGGGGTTAGGGTTAGGGTAATGGTAAGGGTTAGGGTTCGGTTTAGGGTTAGGGCTAATTTTAGAGTTAGGGTTAGGGTTAGGGTTAGGGTAAGGTTAAGGGTTAGGGTTAGGGTGACTGTTAGTTTTAGAGTTAGGGTTCGGGTTATGGTTAGGGTAAGGTTAAGGGTTATGGTTAAGGTTAGGGTTAGGGTTAGGGTTAGGGTAAGGGTTAGGGTAAGGGATAGGGTTCGCGTTAGGTTTAGTGTTAGGATTAGGGTTAGGGGAGGGTAAGGGTAAGGGTTAGGGTTAGGTTTAGGGTTGGGGTTAAGGTTAGGGTTATGGTTAGGGTAAGGGTAAGGGTAAGGGTTAGGGTAATGGTTAGGGATAGGTTTAGGGTTAGGGTGAGCGTTAGTGTTAGGGTTAGGGTTAGGGGTT
Source organism: Megascapheus bottae (assembly GCF_031878675.1). Taxonomy (NCBI): domain Eukaryota; kingdom Metazoa; phylum Chordata; class Mammalia; order Rodentia; family Geomyidae; genus Megascapheus; species Megascapheus bottae. Next base: position 1,864,062 of record NW_028327804.1, on the reverse strand, counting down.
AGTGTTAGGGTTAGGGTTAGGGTAAGGGTTAGGGTTAGTGTTAGGGTAAGGGTTAGGGTTAGGGTTAGATTAGGGTAAGGGTAAGGGTTAGAGTTAGGTTTAGGATTAGGTTTAGGTTTAGGGGTTAGGGTTAGTGTTAGGTTAAGGTTTGGGTTAGGGTTAGGGTTAGGTTTAGGTTAAGTGTTAGGGTTAGGGTTAGGGTAAGTGGTAGGGTTAGTGTTAGAATAAGGGTTAGGATAAGGTTAAGGGTTAGGATTAGTGGTTAGGGTTAGGGTTAGGGTTAAATTTAGGGTTAAGGTTTGGGTAAGGGTAAGGTTTAGGGTTAGGGTTAGGGTTAGGTTTAGGGTTAGGGTAAGGGTAAGGGTTAGGGTTAGGGTTAGGGTTTGGGTTAGGGTTAAGGTTAGGGTAAGGGTTAGGGTTAGGCTAAGGGTTAGGGTTAGGGTAAGGGTTAGGGTCAGGATTAGGGAAAGGGTAAGAGTTAGGGTAAGGTTTAGGATAAGGGTTAGTGTTAGGGTTAGCATTAAGGTTAGGTTTAGGGTTAGGTGAAGGGGAAGGGTTAGGTTTAGAGTTAGGGTTAAGTTTAGGGTTAAGGTTTGGTTAAGGGTAAGTTTTAGGTTTAGGTTAGGGTTAGGTTTAGGGTTAGGGTTAGGGTTAGGGTAAGGTTAAGGGTTAGGGTTAGAGTTAGGGTTAGGGATAGGGTTAAATTTATGGTTTGGGTTAGGGTTAGGGTTTGGATAAGGGTAAGGCTTAGAGTTAGGGTTAGGTTTAGGGAAAGAGAAAGGGTTAGGTTCAGGGTTAGGCTTAGCATTAAGGGTAGGGTTAGGGTTGGGGTAAGGCTAAGTGTATGGAATAGGGTTAGGGTTAGGTTTAGGTTAAGGATAATAATTTGGGTTAGGGTTAGGTTTATGGTTAGGGTTAGGTTAGGGTAAGGGTAAGGGTTGGGGTTAGGGTTAGGGTTAGGTGTTAGGGTTAGGATTAGGGTTAGGTTTAGGGTAGGGTTAGGGTTAGGGTTAGGGTAAGGGTAAGGGTTAGGGTTAGGGTTATGGTAAGGGTTAGGGTTAGGTTTAGGGTTAGGTTTAGGGTAAGTGTAAGGGTTAGGGTTAGGGTTAGGGGTTAGAGTTAGGGTTAGGATTAGGTTTAGGGTTAGGGTAAGGGTAAGGGTTAGTGTTAGGGTTAGGTTTAGGCATTAGGGTTACGGTTAGGTTTAGGGTAAATGTAAGGGTAAGGTGTAGGGTTAGGTTTAGGGTTAGGGTTAGGGTAAGCTTAAGGGTTATGGTAAGGTTTAGGGTTAGCGTTAGGGTAAGGGTAAGGGTTAGATTTAATGTTAGGGTTAGGTTTAGGGTTAGGGTTAGTGTTAGGGTTAGGGTAAGGGTAAGTGTTAGGGTTAGGGTTAGTGTTAGTGTTAGGGTTAGCGTAAGGGTTAGGGTTAGGGTTAGGGTTAGGGTAAGGGTTAGGTTAAGGGTTAGGGTTAGGGGAAGGGTAAGGGTTAGATTTAGGGTTAGGGTTACGGTTAAGGTTATGGTTAGGGTTAGGTTTAAGGTTAGGTTTAGCATAGGGTAAAGGTTAGGGTTAGGATTAGGGTTAGGGATAAGGAAAGGGTAAGGGTTAGTGTTAGGGTTAGGGTTAGGGTAAGGGTTAGGGTTAGGGTTAGCATTAAGGTTAGGGTTAGGGTTAGGGTAAGGGGAAGGTTTAGGGTTAGGGTTAGGATTAGGGTAAGGATTAGGGTTAGGGTAAGGGTTAGGGAAAGTGTAAGGTTAGGGTTAGGGTTAGGGTAAGGATTAGGGTTAGGTTAGGGTTAGGGTAAGGGTTAGGGTTAGGGTTAGCATTAAGGTTAGGGTTAGGGTTATGGTAAGGTGAAGGGTTAGGGTTAGCGTTAGATTTAGGGTTAGGTTTAGGTTTAGGGTTAGTGTTAGGGTAAGGGTAAGGGTTGAGATTAGGTTTAAGGTTAAAGATAGGGTTAAGTTTAGGGTTAGGTTTAGGGTTATGGTTAAGATAACGGTAAGCGTTAGGGTTAGGTTTAGGGTTAGGGAAAGGGAAAGGGTTAGGATTAGGGTTAGGGTTAGTGGTTAGGGTTAGGGTTAGGGTTAGGGCAAGTATTAGGGTTAGGGTTAGGGTGAGGGTTAGAGTAAGGGCAAGGGTTAGGGTTAGGGTTAGTGTTAATGTTTGGGTAAGTGTAATGATTAGGTTTAGGGTTAGTTTTAGGTTTAGGGTTAGGGTTAGGGTAAGTATTAGGGTTAGTGTTAGGGTTAGGGTAAGGGTTAGGGTTAGGGTTAGGGTTATCATTATGGTTAGGGTTAGGGTTAGGGTAAGGGTAAGAGTTAGGGTTAGGTTTAGGTATAGGGGTTAGTGTTAGGATTAGGGTTAGAGTAAAGTTTAGTGTTAAGTTTAGGGTAAGGGTAAGGTTTAGGGTTAGGTTTACAGTTAGGGTTAGGGTTAGCATTAAGGTAGGGTTAGGGTTAGGGTAAGGTTAAGGGTTATGGTTAGGAGTAGGGTTAGTGTGAGGGGTTAGGGTTAGGGGTAGGGTTAGGGGTTAGGCTTAAGGTTAGGTTTAGGGTTAGGGTGAGGGTAAAGATTAGGGTTACGGTTAGGGTTAGGTTTAGGGTTAGGGTTAGTGTAAGGGTAAGGGTTAGGGTTAGGATTAGAGTTATGGTAAGGGTTAGGGTTACGGTTAGGGTTAGGTTTAGGGTTATGGTTAGGGTAAGGATAAGGGTTAGGATTAGGGTTAGGGTTAGGGTTAAGTTTAGGGTTAGGGTTAGGGTAAGGGTAACGGTTAGGGATATGGTTATGGTTAGGGTTAGGTTTAGGGTTAGGGTTAGGGTAAGGGTAAGGGTTAGGGTTAGGGTTACGTTAGGGTTAGGTTTAGGGTTAGGGTTAGGGTAAGTGTAAGGGTAGGGTTAGGGTTAAGTTAGGGTTAGGTTTAGGGTTAGGGTTAGGGTAAGGGTAAGGGTTAGGGTTAAGGTTAGGGTTAGGGTTACGTTTAGGGTTAGGGTTAGGATTAGGGTAAGGGTAAGGGTAGGGTTAGGGATAAGTTAGGGTTAGGTTTAGGGTTAGGGTTAGGGTAAGGGTAAGGGTTAGGTTTGGGTTAGGGTTAGGGTTAAGGTTAGGGTTAGGGTTAGGTTTAGGGTAAGGGTAAGGATAAGGTTTAGGGTTAGGATTAGGGTTAGGGTTAGGGTGAGGGAAAGGGTAAGAGTTAGGGTTAAGGTTAGGTTTAGGGTTAGGTTTAGGTTAAGGATTAGGCTTAGGGTTAGGGTTAGGGTAAGGATTAGGGTTAGTGTTAGAATTAAGGTTAGGGTTAGGGTAGGGTAAGGGTAAGGGTTAGGGTTATGGTTAGGGTAGGGTAAGGTTTAGGGTTAGGGTTAAGGTTACGGTAAGGGTTAGACTTAGGGTTAGGTTTAGGGTTTGGGTTAGGTTTAGGGTTAGGGTTAGGGTAAGGGTAAGGGTTAGGGTGAGGGTTACGTTTAGGGTTAGGTTTAGGGTAAGGGTTAGGGTTAGGGTTAGTGTTAGTTTCAGGGTTAAGCTTAGGGTTAGGGATATTGTTAGGGTTAGCGATTAGGGTAAGGGTTAGGGTTAAGTTTAGGATTAGGGTAAGGGTAAGGTTTAGGATTAGGGTTAGGGTTTGGGGTTAGGGTTAGGGTTAGGGTTAGGGTTAGGTTTAGGGTTAGGGTTAGTGTTAGAATTAAGGTTAGGGTTATGGTAGGGTAAGGGTAAGGGTTAGGGTTAGGGTTAGGGTAGGGTAAGTTTTAGGGTTAGGGTTAGGGTTACGGTAAGGTTTAGAGATAGGGTTAGGTTTAGGGTTTTGGTTATGTTTAGGGTTAGGGTTAGGGTAAGGGTAAGGGTTAGGGTGAAGTTTAGTTTTAGGGTTAGGTTTAGGTTAGGTTTAGGGTAAGGGTTAGGGTTAGTGTTAGGTTCAGGGTTAAGCTTAGGGTTAGGGATATGGTTATGGTTAGCGGTTAGGGTAAGGTTTAGTGTTAAGTTTAGGATTAGGGTAAGGGTAAGGTTTAGGATTAGGGTTAGGGTTAGGGGTTACGGTTAGGGTTAGGGTTGGGGTTAAGTTTAAGGTTCGGGTTAGGGTTAGGATTTGGGTAAGGGTTAACGTTAGGGTAACGGTTAGGGTTAGATTAAGGGTTAGGGTTAGGGTTTGGGTTAGGTTTAGGGTAAGGGTAAGTGTTAGGGTTAGGGTTAGGGTTAGGGTAAGGGTAAGGGTTAGGGTTTGGGATAGGGTTAGCATTAAGGTTAGGGTTAGGGTTAGGGTAATAGTAAGGGTTAGGTTTAGGTTTAGGGTTAGGTTTAGGGTATGTGTTAGGTTTAGGTTTAGGTTTAGGTTTAGGGTTAGGGTAAGAGTAAGGGTTAGGGTTATCTTTAGGGTTAGGGTTAGGGTAAGTGTTAGGGTTAGGGTTAGGGTTAGGGTAAGGGTAAGTGTTAGGGTTAGGGTTAGGGTTAGGGAAAGGGTAAAGGTAAGGGTTAGGGTAAGGATTAGAGTTACGGTTAGGGTAAGGAGTAGGTTTAGTGTTAGGGGTAGGGTAAGGGTTAGGGTTAGGGTTAGCATTAAGGATAGGGATAGGGTTAGGTTATGGGTAAGGGTTAGGGTTAGGGTTAGGGTTAGGGTTAAGGTTAGGGTTTGGGTTAGGATTTGGGTAAGGGTTGGGGTTAGGGTTAGGGTTAGGGTTAGGGTAAGGGTTAGGGTTAGGTTTAGGGTTAGGGTAAGGGTAAGTGTTAGTGTTAGGGTTAGGTTTAGGGTAATGGTAAGGGTTAGTGTTAGGGTTAGGGTTAGCATTAAGGTTAGGGTTAGGGTTAGGGTAAGGGTAAGGGTTAGGGTTAGGGTTAGGGTTAGGGTTAGAGTAAGTGTTAGGGTTAGGGGTTAGGGTTAGGGTTAAGGTTAGGGTTAGGGTTAGGGTTAGGGTTAGGGTTAGGGTAAGGATTAGGGTTAGGGTTAGAGTTACGGTAAGGGTTAGGGTTAGGGTTAGGTTTAGGTTTAGGGTTAGGGTAAGGATTAGGGTTAGGGTTAGAGATAGGGTAAGGGTTAGGGTTAGGGTTAGTGTTAGCATTAAGTTTAGGGTTAGGGTTAGGGCAAGGGTAAATGTTAGGGTTAGGGTTAGTGTTAGGGTTAAGGTTAGGGTTAGGGTTAGGGTTAGGGTTAGGGTAAGGTTAAGGGTTAGTGTTAGGTTTAGGGTTAGGGTTTGGGAAAGGGTAAGGGTAAGGCTTAGGGTTAGGGTTAGGGATCAGGGTAAGGATTAAGGATAGGGTTATGGTTAGGGGAGGGTAAGGGTAAGGATTAGGGTTAGGGTCATGTTTAGGGTTAGGGTTATGGTTAGGGTAAGGGTAAGGGTTAGGGTTAGATTTAGGGTTAGGGTTAGGGTAAGGGTAAGGGTTAGGGTTAGGGTTAGGTTTAGGGTAAGTTTTAGGATTAATGTTAGGGTTAGTGTTAGAGTTACGGTTAGAATAAGGGTAAGTTTTAGGGGTAGGGTTAGGTTTAGGGATATTGTAAGGGTTAGGATTAGGTTTAGGGTAAGGGTTAGGGTTAGGTTTAGGGCTAGGTTTAGGGTTAGGTTTAGGGTTAGGGTAAGGGATAGGGTTAGGGTTAGGTTTAGGTTTAGGGTTAGGGTTAGGGTAAGGGTAAGTGTTAGGGTTAGGGTTAGGGTTAGGTTTAGGTTTAGGGTTAGGTTCGGGTAATGGTTAGGGTTAGAGTTAGGGTTAGGGTTAAGGTTAGGGTTAGGGTTTGGGTTAGGGTAAGGGTAAGTGTTAGGGTTAGGGCTAGGGTTAGGGAAAGGGAAAGGGATAGGGTAAGGGTTAGGGTTAGGGTCAGGGTTACGGTTAGGGTAAGGATTAGTGTTAGGGTTAGGGTTAGGGTTAGGGTAAGGGTTAGGTTTAGGGTGAGCATTAAGGTTAGGGTTAGGGTTAGGGTAAGGGTAAGGGGTAGGGTTAGGTTTAGGGTTAGGGTTAGGGTAAGGATGAGGGTTAGGGTTAGGTTTAGGGTTAGGTTTAGGGTAAGGGTAAGGGTTAGGGTTAGGATTAGGGTTAGGGTTAAGGTTAGGGTTTGGGTTAGGGTTAGGGTAAGGGTAAGGTTTAGGGTTAGGGTTAGGGTTAGGGTAAGGGTTAGGGTTAGGGTTAGGGTTAGCATTAAGTTTAGTTTTAGGGTAATTGTTAGGTTTAGGGTTAGGGTTAGGGTTAAGGTTAGGGTTAAGTTTAGGGTTAGGATTTGGGTAAGGGTTAGGGTTAGGTTTAGGGTTAGGGTTAGATTTAGGGTAAGTTTTAGAGTTAATGTTAGTGTTAGTGTTAGGGTTAGGTTTAGCGTTAGGTTTAGGGTTAGGGTAAGGGTTAGGATTAGGGTTGGGTTTAGGGTTAGGGTTAAGGTAAGAGTAAGTGTTAGGGTTAGGGTTTTGTTAAGGGTAAGGGTTAGGGTTAGAGTTAGGGTTAGGGTTAAGGTTAGGGTTAGGGTAAGGGTAAGGGTTTGGTTTAGGGTTAGGGAAAGGGAAAGGGTAAGGGTTAGGGTTAGGATCAGGGTTGCGGTGAGGGTAAGGATTAGGTTTGGGTTAGGGTTAGGGTAAGGGTTAGGTTTAGGGTTAGGGTTAGCATTGAGGTTAGGGTTAGGGTTAGGGTAAGGGTAAGGGTTAGGGTTAGGGTTAGGGTTAGGGTTAAGGTTAGGTTTAGGGTTATGGTAAGGGTTAGGTTTAGGGTTAGGGTTAGGGTAAGGATAAGCGTTAGGGTTAGGGTTAGCGTTAGGGTAAGGGTTAGGGTTAGGGTTAGGGTTAGGGTTAGGTTTAAGGTTAGGGTTACAGTTAGGGTTAGGGTTAGGTTAAGTGTAAGGGTTAGGGTTAGATTTAGGGTTAGTGAAAGGGTAAGGGTAAGGGTTAGGGTTAGGGTTAGGGTTACGTTTAGGGTAAGGATTAGGGTTAGGGTTAGTGTTAGGGTAAGGGTTAGGGTAAGGGTTAGCATTAAGTTTAGTTTTAGGGTAAGGGTTAGGGTTACAGTTATGGTTAGGGTTAGGGTTAAGGTTAGGGTTAAGGTTACGGTTAGGATTTGGGTAAGCGTTATGGTTAGGGTTAGGGTTAGGGTAAGGGTTAGGGTTAGGTTTAGGGTTAAGGTTCTGGTAAGGATAAGGGTTAGAGTTAGGTTTAGGGTTATGGTTAGGATAAGGGTTAGGGTTAGGGTTAGGTTTAGGGTTAGGGTTAGTGTAAGGGTAAGGTTTAGGGTTAGGGTTAGGGTTATGTTTAGGGTTAGGGTAAGGATTAGGGTTACGGTTAGCTTTAGGGTTAGGGTAAGGTTTAGGGTAAGGGTTAGGGTTAGGGTTAGGGTTAGGGTTAGGTTTAGGTTAAGGGTAAGGGTTAGGGTTAGGGTTAGGGTTAGGGATAAATGTAGGGTTAGGGTTTGGTTTAAGGTTAGGGAAAGGGTAAGTGTAAGGGTTATTGTTAGGTTTAGGGTTAGTGATAGGGTAAGGAATAGGTTTAGTGTTAGGGTTAGGGTAATGTTTATGGTTAGGCTTAGGGTTAGCATTAAGGTTAGGGTTAGGTTAAGGCTAAGGGTTAGGGTTAGGTTTAGGGTTAGGGATAAGGTTAGGGTTAGGGTTTGGGTTAGGGATAGGTTAGTGTTACGGTTAGCATTAAGTTAGGGTTAGGGTTAATGTAATGGTATGGTTTAGGGTTAGGGTTAGGGTTAGGGTAAGGGTTAGGGTTAGTGTTAGGGTTAGGGTTAGTGAAAGGGTAAGGTTTAGGGTTAGGGTTAGCTTAAGTTTAGGGGTTAGGATTAGGGTTAGGGAAAAGGTAAGAGTAAGGGTTGGAGTTAGGATTAGGGTTACAGTTAGGGTAAGGAGTAGGTTTAGTGTTAGGGGTAGGGCAAGCGTTAGGGTTAGGGTTAGGGTTAGCATTAAGGTTAGGTTTAGGGTTAGGTTAAGGGTAAGGGTTAGGGTTAGGTTTAGGGTTAGGGTTAAGGTTAGGGTTAGGGTTAGTATTTTGGTAAGGGTTGGGGTTAGGTTTAGGGTTAGGGTAAGGGTAAAGGTTAGGGTTAGGGTTAGGGTAAGGGTAAGTGTTAGGGTTAGGGTTAGGGTTAGGTTAATGGTAAGGGTTAGGGTTAGGGTTAGGGTTAGGGTTATGGCAAGGGTAAGTGTTAGGGTCATGGTTAGGGTTAGGGTAAGGGTTAGGGTTCGGGTTAGGGTTATGTTTAGGGTTGGGGTTAAGATTAGGGTTAGGGTAAGGGTTAGGGTTAGGGTTAGGGTTAGTGTTAGGGTAAGTGTTAGGGTTAGGGTTAGGGTTAGGCTTAGGGTAGGGTAAGGGTAAGTGTTAGGATTAGGGTTAGGGTTAGGGTTAGGCTAAGGGTAAGGGTAGGGTTAGGGTTAGGTTTACGGTTGGGGTTAAAGTTGGGGTTAGGGTTAGGGTAAGGGTAAGGGTTAGGGTAAGTGTTAGGGGTAGGGTTAGGGTTAGGCTTAGGGTGGGGTAAGGGTTAGTGTTAGGTTAGGGTTAGGGTAAGTGTAAGGGTTAGGGTTAGATTTAGGGTAAGCGAAAGGGTAAGGGTAAGGGTTAGGGTTAGGGTTAGGGTTACGTTTAGGGTAAGGATTAGGGTTAGGGTTAGTGTTAGGGTAAGGGTTAGGGTTAGGGTTAGGGTTAGCATTAAGTTTAGTTTTAGGGTAAGGGTTAGGGTTACGGTTAGGGTTAGGGTTAGGGTTAAGGTTAGGGTTAAGGTTACGGTTAGGATTTGGGTAAGGGTTAGCGTTAGGGTTAGGGTTAGGGTTAGGTTTAGGGTAAGGGTTAGGGTTCGGTTAGGGTTAGGGTTAGGGTAAGGGTTAGGGTTAGGTTTAGGGTTAAGGTTCTGGTAAGGATAAGGGTTAGGGTTAGTTTTAGGGTTAGGGTTAGGTAAGGGTTAGGGTTAGGGTTAGGTTTAGGGTTAGGGTTAGTGTATGGGTAAGGGTTAGGGTTAGGGTTAGGTTTAGGTTTACGGGTAGGGTAAGGGTAAGGGTTAGGGTTATCTTTAGGGTTAGGGTTAGGGTAAGGGTTAGGGTTAGTGTTAGTGTTAGGGTTAGGGTTCAGGTTAGGGTGGGGTAAGTGTAAGTGTTAGGGTTATGGTTAGGGTTAGGCTAAGGGTAAGGGTTAGGGTTAGGGTTAGGTTTAGGGTAAGCGTAAGTGTTATGGTTACGGTTAGGGTTAGCATTAAGGTTAGGGTTAGGGTTAGGGCAAGTGTAAGTGTTAGGTTTAGGGTTAGGGTTGGGGTTAGGTTAAGGGTTAGGGTTAGGTTTAGGTTTAGGGTTAGGGTAAGGTTAAGGGTTAGGGTTATCTTTAGGGTTAGGGTTGGGGTAAGGGTTAGGGTTAGGGTTAGTGTTAGGGTTAGGGTTAGGGTTCAGGTTAGGGTTAGGGTTAGGGTTAGGGTAAGGGTAAGGGTTAGGGTTAGGGTTAGGGTTAGGGTTAGGAAAAGGGTAAGGGTAACGGTTAGGGTTAGGGTTACTGTTAGGGTAAGGAGTAGGTTTAGTGTTAGGGTTAGAGTAATGGTTAGGGTTAGGGTTAGGGTTAGCATTAAGGTTATGGTTAGGGTTAGGTTAAGGTTAGGTTTAGGGTTAGGGTTAGGGTTAGGGTAAGAGTAAGTGTTAGGGTTAGGGGTAGGGTTAAGGTAATGCTAAGGGTTAGTGTTAGGGTTAGCTTTAGCATTAAGGTTAGAGTTAGGGTTAGGGTAAAGGTAAGGGTTAGGGTTAGGTTTAGGGTTAGGGTTAGAGTAAGTGTTAGGGTTAGGGGTTAGGGTTAGGGTTAAGATTAGGGTAAGGGTTTGGTTTAGGGTTAGGTTTAGCGTAAGGGTTAGGGTTCAGTTAGGGTTAGGGTTATGGAAAGGGTAAGTGTTAGGGTTAGGCTTAGGGTCAGGGTTAGGGTTAGGGTAAGGGTTAGGGTTCGGGTTAGGGTTAGGTTTAGGGTTGCGGTTAAGGTTAGGGTTAGGGTAAGGGTAAGGGTTAGGAGTAGGGTTAGTGTTAGGGTAAGTGTTAGGGTTAGGGTTAGGGTTAGGGTTAAGGTTTGGTTTAGGGTTATGGTAAGGGTTAGGTTTAGGGTTAGGGTTAGGGTAAGGATAAGGGTTAGGGTTAGGGTTAGGGTAAGGGCTAGGGTTACGTTAAGGGTTAGGGTTAGTTTTAGGGTTAGGGTTAGGGTTAGGGTGAGGGTAAGGGTACGGGTTAGGGTTTGGTTAGGGTAAGGGTTAGGGTTAGGGTTAGGTTTAGGTTTAGGGTTAGGGTTAGGGTAAGGGCAAGGGTTAAGGTTAGAGTTATGGTTAGGTATAGGGTTAACTTTGTGGTTTGGGTTAGGGTTAGGGTTAGGATAAGGGTAAGGGTTAGGGCTAGGGTTAGGTTTAGGGTTACGGTTAGCATTAAGGGTAGGGTTAGTGTTGGGGTAGGGGTAAGTGTTTGGGTTAGGGTTAGGGTTAGGGTTAGGGTAAGGGTTAGTGTTAGGGTTAGGGTTAGCATTAAGGTTAGGGTTAGGGTTAGGGTAAGGGTGAGGGTTGGGGTTAGGTTTAGGGGTTAGGGTTAGGATTAGGGTTAGTTTTAGGGTTAGGGTTAGGTTTAGGTAAAGGGTAAGGGTTAGGGTTAGGGTTATGTTTAGGGTTAGGGTTAAGTTTAGGGTTAGGGTTAGAGTAAGGGTAAGGGTTAGGGTTAGGTTTAGGGTTAAGGTTAGTGTTAGGGTTACGGTTAGGGGTTAGGATTAGGGTTAGGGTTAGGGTAAGGGTATTGTGTAGGGTTAGGTTTAGTGTTAGGGTTATTGTAAGGTTAAGGGTTAGTGTTAGGTTTAGGGTTAGCGTTAGGGTAAGGGTAAGGGTTAGGGTTAATGTTACGGTTAGGTTTAGGATTAGGATTAGGGTTAGGGTTAGGGTTAGGGTAAGGGTAAGTGTTAGTGTTACTGTTAGGGTTAGGGTAAGGGTTAGGGTTAGGGTTAGGGTAAGGGTAAAATTTAGGTTTAGGGTTAGGGTTAGGGTAAGGATTAGGGTTAGGGTTAGAGTTAGGGTAAGGGTTAGGGTTAGGGTTAGTGTTAGCATTAAGTTTAGGGTTAGGGTTATGGTAAGGGTAAATGTTAGGGTTAGGGTTAGTGTTAGGGTTAAGGTTAGGGTTAGGGTTAGGGTTAGGGTTAGGGTAAGGTTAAGGGTTAGTGTTAGGTTTAGGGTTAGGGTTTGGGAAAGGGTAAGGGTAAGGCTTAGGGTTAGGGTTAGGGGTCAGGGTAAGGATTAAGGATAGGGTTATGGTTAGGGGAGGGTAAGGGTAAGGATTAGGGTTAGGGTCAGGTTTAGGATTACGGTTATGGTTAGTGTAAGCGTAAGGGTTAGTGTTAGATTTAGGGTTAGGGTTAGGGTAAGGGTGAGGGTTAGGTTTAGGGTTAGGTTTAGGGTAACTTTTAGGATTAATGTTAGGGTTAGTGTTAGAGTTAGGGTTAGAGTAAGGGTAAGTTTTAGGGGTAGGGTTAGGTTTAGGGATATTGTAAGGGTTAGGGTTAGGTTTAGGGTAAGGGTTAGGGTTAGGTTTAGGGCTAGGTTTAGGGTTAGGTTTAGGGTTAGGGTAAGGGATACGGTTCGGGTTAGGTTTAGGTTTAGGGTTAGGGTTAGGGTAAGGGTAAGTGTTAGGGTTAGGGTTAGGGTTAGGTTTAGGTTTAGGGTTAGGTTAGGGTAATGGTTAGGGTTAGAGTTAGGGTTAGGGTTAAGGTTAGGGTTAGGGTTTGGGTTAGGGTAAGGGTAAGTGTTAGGGTTAGGGCTAGGGTTAGGGAAAGGGAAAGGGTAAGGGTTAGGTTTAGGGTCAGGGTTACGGTTAGGGTAAGGATTAGTGTTAGGGTTAGGGTTAGGGTTAGGGTAAGGGTTAGGTTTAGGGTGAGCATTAAGGTTAGGGTTAGGGTTAGGGTAAGGGTAAGGGGTAGGGTTAGGTTTAGGGTTAGGGTTAGGGTAAGGATGAGGGTTAGGGTTAGGTTTAGGGTTAGGTTTAGGGTAAGGGTAAGGGTTAGGGTTAGGATTAGGGTTAGGGTTAAGGTTAGGGTTTGGGTTAGGGTTAGGGTAAGGGTAAGGTTTAGGGTTAGGGTTAGGGTTAGGGTTAGGGTAAGGGTTAGGGTTAGGGTTAGGGTTAGCATTAAGGTTAGGGTTAGGTTTAGGGTTAGGGTTAGGGTTAAGGTTAGGGTTAAGGTTAGGGTTAGGATTTGGGTAAGGGTTAGGGTTAAGGTTAGGGTTAAGGTTAGGGTTAGGTTTTGGGTAAGGGTTAGGGTTATGTTTAGGGTTAGGGTTAGGGTTAGGGTTAGCATTAAGGTTAGGGTTAGGGTTAGGGTAAGGGTAAGGGTTAGGGTTAGGGTTAGGGTTAGGGTTAGGAAAAGGGTAAGGGTAAGGGTTAGGGTTAGGGTTAGCATTAAGGTTAGGGTTAGGGTTAGGTTAAGGGTAAGGGTTAGGTTTAGGGTTAGGGTTAGGGTTAGGGTAAGGGTTAGGGTTAGGGTTAGGTTTAGGTTTAGGGTTAGGGTAAGGGTTAGGTTTAGGTTTATCTTTAGGGTTAGGGTTAGGGTAAGCGTTAGGGTTATGTTTAGGGTTAGGGTTAGGTTTAGGGTTAGGGATAGGGTTAGGGTTAGGGAAAAGGGAAGGGGAAGGTTTAGGGTTAGGGTTACGGTTACGGTTAGGGTAAGGAGTAGGTTTAGTGTTAGGGTTAGGGTAAGGGTTAGCGTTAGGGTTAGGGTTAGCATTAAGGTTAGGGTTAGGGTTAGGTTAAGGGTAATGGTTTGGGTTAGGGTTCAGGTTAGGGTTAGGTTTAGGGTGAGCATTAAGGTTAGGGTTAGTGTTAGGGTAAGGGTAAGGGGTAGGGTTAGGTTTAGGGTTAGGGTTAGGGTAAGGATGAGGGTTAGGGTGAGGTTTAGGGTTAGGTTTAGGGTAAGGGTAAGGGTTAGGGTTAGGATTAGGGTTAGGGTTAAGGTTAGGGTTTGGATTAGGTTTAGGGTAAGGGTAAGGATTAGGGTTAGGGTTAGGGTTAGTTTTAGGGTTAGGGTTAGGGTTAGTTTTAGGGTAAGGGTAAGGGTTAGGGTTAGGGTTAGGGTTAGCATTAAGTTTAGGGTTAGGGTTAGGGTAAGGGTAAGGGTTAGGTTTAGGGTTAGGGTTAGGGTTAGAGTAAGGGTTAGCTTTAGGTTTAGAGTTAGGGTTAGGTTAAGGGTAAGGGTTAGGGTTATCTTTAGGGTTAGGGTTAGGGTAAGCGTTAGGGTTAGGGTTAGGGTTAGGGTAAGGATAAGGGTTAGGGTTAGGGTTAGGGTTAGCATTAAGTTTAGGGTTAGGGTAAGGGTAAGGGTTAGTTTTAGGGTTAGGGTTAGGGTTAGGGTAAGGGTTAGGTTTAGGTTTAGGGTTAGGGTTAGGGTAAGGGTAAGGGTTAGGGTTATCTTTAGGGTTAGGGGTAGGGTAAGCGTTAGGGTTAGGGTTAGGGTTAGGGTTAAGGTTAGGGTTACAGTTAGGGTAAGGGTAAGGGTAGGGTTAGGGTTAGGGTTAGGGTAAGGGTTAGGGTTAGGGTGAGCATTAAGTTTAGGGTTAGGGTTAGGGTAAGGGTAAGGGGTAGGGTTAGGGTTAGGGTTAGGTTTAAAGTTAGGTTTACGGTTAGGTAAGGGTTAGGGTTAGGTTTAGGGTTAGGGTTAGAGTAAGGATGAGGATTAGGGTTAGGTTTATGGTTAGGGTTAGGGTAAGGGTAAGGGTTAGGTTTAGGATTAGGGTTAGGGTTAAGGTTAGGGTTAGGGTTAGGGTTAGGGTTAGGGTAAGGGTAAGGTTTAGGGTTAGGGTTAGCGAAAGGGTAAGGGTAAAGGTTAGGGTTAGGGTTATTGTTAAGGTTAGTGTAAGGATTAGGGTTAGGGTTAGGGTTAGGGTAAGGGTTAGGGTTAGGGTTAGGGTTAGCATTAAGTTTAGTTTTAGGGTAAGGGTTAGGTTTAGGGTTAGGGTTAGTGTTAAGGTTAGAGTTATGGTTAGGGTTAGGATTTGGGTAAGGGTTAGAGTTAGGTTTAGGTTTAGGGTTAGGGTAAGGGTTAGGGTTAGGGTTATTGTTAGGATTAGGGTTAGGGTAAAGGTTAGGTTTAGGTTTAGGTTTAAGGTTCTGGTAAGGGTAAGGGTTAGAGTTAGGTTTAGGGTTATTTTTAGGGTTAGGGTTAGGGTTAGTGTTAGGTTTAGGGTAAGGGTAAGGGTTAGTGTTAGAGTTAGATTTAGGTTTAGGGTAAGGATTAGGGTTAGGTTTAGGGTTAGGGTTAAGTTTAGGGTTAGGGTTAGGGTTAGGGTAAGGGTAAGTGTTAGGGTTAGGGTTAGGGTTAGGGAAAGGGTAAGGGTAAGGGTAAGGGTTAGGGTTACGGTTATGTTTAGGGTTAGTGTTAGGGTTAGGGTAAGGATTAGGTTTCGGGTTAGTGTTAGCATTAAGGTTAGGGTTAGGGTTATGGTAAGGGTAAGGGTTAGGGTTAGGGTTAGTGTTAGGGTTTAGGGTTAGGGTTAGGGTTAGGATTTGGTTAAGGGTTAAAATTAGGGTTACGGTTTGGGTTAGATTAGGGGTTAGGGTTAGGGTTACTTTAGGGTAAGGGTAAGTGTTAGGGTCAGTGTTAGGGTTAGCATTATGGTTAGGGTTAAGGTTAGGGTAAGGGTAAGGGTTAGGTTAGGGTTACGGTTAGGGTTAGGGTAAGGGTTAGGGTTAGGTTTAGGTTTAGGGTTAGGGTAAGGGTAGGGTTAGGTTTATCTTTAGGGTTAGGGTTAAGGTAAGGGTTAGGGTTAGGGTTAGGCTTAGGTTTAGGGTAAGGGTTAGGGTTAGGGTTAGGGTTAGGGAAAATGGAAAGGGAAGGGTTCCGGTTAGCGTTAGGGTTACGCTTGGGGTAAGGACTGGGTTTAGTGTTAAGGTTAGAGTAAGGGTTAGGGTTAGGGTTAGGGTTAGCATTAAGGTTAGGGTTAGGGTTAGGTTAAGGGTAATGGGTTGGGTTAGGGTTAGAGTTAGGGTTAGGTTTAGGGTTAGCATTTAGGTTAGTGTTAGGGTTAGGGTAAGGGTAAAAGTTAGGTTTAGGGTTAGGGTTAGGATAAGGATTATTGTTAGGGTTAGAATTAGGGTAAGGGTTGGGGATAGGGTTAGTGTTAGCATTAAGGTTGGGGTTAGGGTTGGGGTAAGGGTAAATGTTAGGGTTAATGTTAGTGTTAGGGTTAAGGTTAGTGTTAGTGTTAGGGTTAGGGTTAGGTTTAGGGTAAGGGTAAGGGTAAGGGTTGGGGTTAGGGTTAGGTTTAGGGAAAGGGTAAGTGTTAGGGTTAGGCTTAGGGTTAGGATTAGGGTAAGGGTTAGGGTTCAGGTTAGGTTTAGGTTTAGGGTTGGGGTTAAGGTTAGGGTTAGGATAAGGATAAGGGTTAGGGTTAGGGTTAGGGTTAGTGTTAGGGTTAGAATTAGGGTTAGGCTTAGGGTGGGGTAAGGGTAAGTGTTAGAGTTAGGGTTAGGGTTAGGCTAAGGGTAAGGGTTAGGGTTAGGGTTAGGGTTAGGGTAAGCGTAAGTGTTAGGGTTATGGTTAGGCTTTGCATTAAGGTTAGGGTTAGGGTTAGGGTAAGGGTAAGTGTTAGGTTTAGGGTTAGGGTTAGGGTTAGGTTAAGGGTTAGGGTTAGGTTTAGGTTTACGGTTAGGGTAAGGGTAAGGGTTAGGGTTAGGGTTAGGGTTAGGGTTAGGGTAAGGGTAAGGGTTAGGTTTAGCGTTAGGGTTAGGAAAAGGGTAAGTGTAAGGGTTAGGGTTAGGCTTAGGGTGGGGTAAGGGTAAGTGTTAGGGTTAGGGTTAGGGTTAGGCTAAGGGTAAGGGTTAGGGTTAGGGTTAGGGTTAGGGTAAGCGTAAGTGTTAGGGTTCCGGTTAGGGTTAGCATTAAGGTTAGGGTTAGGGTTAGGGTAAGGGTAAGTGTTAGGTTTAGGTTTAGGGTTAGGGTAAGGGTAAGGGTTAGGGTTATCTTTAGGGTTAGGGTTAGGGTAAGAGTTAGGGTTAAGGTTAGGGTTAGGGTTCAGGTTTGGGTTAGTGTTTGGGTAAGGGTTAGGGTAAGGGTAAGGTTTAGGTTTAGGGTTAGTGTTAGGAAAAGGGTAAGGGTAAGGGTTAGGGTTAGGGTTAGGGTTACGGTTAGGGTAAGGATTGGGTTTAGTGTTAGGGTTAGGGTAAGGGTTAGGGTTAGGGTTAGGGTTAGCATTAAGGTTAGGGTTAGGGTTATGGTAAGGGTAAGGTTAGGGTTAGAGTTAGGGTTAGGGTTAAGTTTAGGGTTAGGGTCAGGATTTGGGTAAGGGTTAACGTGAGGGTTACAGTTAGGGTTAGATTAAGGGTTAGGGTTAGGGTTAGGGTTAGGTTTAGGGTAAGGGTAAGTGTTAGGGTTAGGGTTAGGGTCAGGGTAAGGGTTAGGGGTACGGTTAGGGTTAGCATTAAGTTTAGGGTTAGGGTAAGGGTTAGTTTTAATTTTAGGGTTAGGGTAAGGGTAAGGGTTAGGGTTATCTTTAGGGTTAGGGTTAGGGTAAGGGTTAGGGTTAGGGTTAGGTTTAGGGTTAAGTTTAGGGTTAGGGTTAGGGTTAGAGGTAGGGTAAGGGTAAGGGTTAGGGTTAGGCTTAGGGTTAGGGTAAGGGTTAAGGGTAGGGTGAGCATTAAGGTTAGGGTTAGGGTTAGGGTAAGGGTAAGGGGTAGGGTTAGGGTTAAGGGTAGGGTTAGGTTTAGGGTGAGCATTAAGGTTAGGGTTAGTGTTAGGGTAAGGGTAAGGGGTAGGGTTAGGTTTAGGGTTAGGGTTAGGGTAAGGATGAGGGTTAGGGTGAGGTTTAGGGTTAGGTTTAGGGTAAGGGTAAGGGTTAGGGTTAGGATTAGGGTTAGGGTTAAGGTTAGGGTTTAGATTATGGTTAGGGTAAGGGTAAGGATTAGGGTTAGGGTTAGGGTTAGGTTTAGGGTAAGGGGAAGGGTTAGGGTTAGGGTTAGGGTTAGGGTTAGGGTTAGAGTAAGGGTTGGCTTTAGGTTTAGAGTTAGGGTTATGGTAAGGGTAAGGGTTAGGGTTAACTTTAGGGTTAGGGTTAGGGTAAGCGTTAGGATTAGGGTTAGGGTTAAGGTAAGGATAAGGGTTAGGGTTAGGGTTAGGGTTAGTGTTAGGTTTAGGGTAAGGGTAAGGGTTAGTGTTAGAGTTAGATTTAGGTTTAGGGTAAGGATTAGGGTTAGGGTTAGGGTTAGGTTTAGGGTTAGGGTAAGGGTTAGAGTTAGGGTTAGGGTTAGGGTTAGGGTTAGGGAAAGGGTAAGGATAAGGGTTAGGGTTAGGGTTACGGTTATGTTTAGGGTTAGGAATAGGGTTAGGGTTAGGGTAAGGGTTAGGTTTAGGGTTAGTGTTAGCATTAAGGTTAGGGTTAGGGTTATGGTAAGGGTAAGGGTAAGGGTTAGGGTTAGGGTTAGGGTTAGGGAAAGGGTAAGGGTAAGGGTTAGGGTTAGGGTTACGGTTATGTTTAGGGTTAGGAATAGGGTTAGGGTTAGGGTAAGGGTTAGGTTTAGGGTTAGTGTTAGCATTAAGGTTAGGGTTAGGGTTAGGGTTACTTTTAGGGTAAGGGTAAGTGTTAGGGTTAGGGTTAGGGTTAGCATTATGGTTAGGGTTAAGGTTAGGTAAGGGTAAGGGTTAGGTTAGGGTTAGGGTTAGGGTTAGGGTAAGGGTTAGGGTTAGGTTTAGGTTTAGGGTTAGGGTAAGGGTAGGGTTAGGTTTATCTTTAGGGTTAGGGTTAGGGTAAGGGTTAGGGTTAGGGTTAGGGTTAGTTTTAGGGTAAGGGTTAGGGTTAGGGTTAGGGTTAGGGAAAATGGAAGGGGAAGGGTTACGTTTAGGGTTAGGGTTATGCTTGGGGTAAGGAGTGGGTTTAGTGTTAAGGTTAGG
This sequence comes from Megascapheus bottae, assembly GCF_031878675.1. Taxonomy (NCBI): domain Eukaryota; kingdom Metazoa; phylum Chordata; class Mammalia; order Rodentia; family Geomyidae; genus Megascapheus; species Megascapheus bottae. The sequence goes on along the minus strand of NW_028327804.1, from coordinate 1,846,249 downwards.
GTAAGGGTTAGGGTTAGGGTTAGGGTTAGCATTAAGGTTAGGTTTAGGGTTAGGTTAAGGGCAATGGGTTGGGTTAGGGTTAGGGTTAGGGTTAGGTTTAGGGTTAGCATTAGGTTAGTGTTAGGGTTAGGGTAAGGGTAAAAGTTAGGTTTAGGTTTAGGGTTAGGGTTAGGATAAGGATTATTGTTAGGGTTAGAATTAGGGTAAGTGTTGGGGATAGGGTTAGTGTTAGCATTAAGGTTGGGGTTAGGGTTAGGGTAAGGGTAAATGTTAGGGTTAATGTTAGTGTTAGGTTTAAGGTTAGTGTTAGTGTTAGGGTTAGGGTTAGGGTTAGGGTAAGGGTAAGGGTTAGGGTTAGGGTTAGGTTTAGGGAAAGGGTAAGTGTTAGGGTTAGGCTTAGGGTTAGGATTAGGGTAAGGGTTAGGGTTCGGGTTAGGTTTAGGTTTAGGGTTGGGGTTAAGGTTAGGGTTAGGGTAAGGGTACGGGTTAAGGTTAGGGTTAGGGTTAGGGTAAGTGTTAGGGTTAGGATTAGGGTTAGGTTTAGGGTGGGGTAAGGGTAAGTGTTAGGGTTAGGGTTAGGGTTAGGCTAAGGGCAAGGGTTAGGATTAGGGTTAGGGTTAGGGTAAGCGTAAGTGTTAGGGTTATGGTTAGGCTTTGCATTAAGGTTAGGGTTAGGGTTAGGGTTAGGGTAAGGGTTAGGGTTAGGGTTAGGGTTAGGGTAAGGGGTAGGGTTAGAGTTAGGGTAAGGTTTAAAGTTAGGTTTAGGGTTAGGGTAAGGGTTAGGGTTAAGTTTAGGTTTAGGGTTAGGGTAAGGATGAGGGTTAGGGTTAGGGTTAGGGTTAGGGTTAGGGTAATGGTAAAGTTTAGGTTTAGAGTTAGCGAAAGGGTAAGGGTAAAGGTTAGGGTTAGGGTTAGGGTTACGGTTAGTGTAAGCATTAGGGTTAGGGTTAGGGTAAGGGTAAGGGTAAGGGGTAGGGGTAGGGTTAGGTTTAGGGAAAGGGTTAGGGTAAGGGTTAGGGTTAGGGTCAGGGTTACGGTTAGGGTAAGGTTTAGGGTTTGGGTTAGGGTTAGCGTAAGTTTTCGGGTTAGGGTTAGGGTTTTTATTAAGGCTAGGGTTAGTGTTAGGGTAAGGGTAAGGTTAGGGTTAGGGTTAGGATTAGGGTTAAGGTTAGGGTTAGGGTAAGGGTAAGGGTTAGGGTTATGGTTAGGGTTAGCATTAAGTTTAGGGTTAGGGTTAGGGTAAGGGTAAGGGTTAATTTTAGGGTTAGGGTTAGGGTTAGGGTAAGAGTTAGGTTTAGGTTTAGGTTTAGGATTAGGGTAAGGGTAAGGGTTAGGGTTATCTTTAGGGTTAGGGGTAGGGTAAGCGTTAGGGTTAGGGGTAGGGTTAGGGTTAAGGTTAGGGTTAGAGTTAGGGTAAGGGTAAGCGTAGGGTTAGGGTTAGGGTTAGGGTAAGGGTAAGGGGTAGGGTTACGGTTAGGGTTAGGTTTAAAGTTAGGTTTAGGGTTAGGGTAAGGGTTAGGGTTAGGTTTAGGGTTAGGGTTAGAGTAAGGATGAGGATTAGGGTTAGGTTTAGAGTTAGGGTTAGGGTAAGGGTAAGGGTTAGGTTTAGGATTAGGGTTAGGGTTAAGGTTAGGGTTGGGGTTAGGGTTAGGGTTAGGGTTAGGGTAAGGGTAAGGTTTAGGGTTAGGATTAGCGAAAGGGTAAGGGAAAAGGTTAGGGTTAGGGTTATTGTTAAGGTTAGTGTAAGGATTAGGGTTAGGGTTAGGGTTAAGGTAAGGGTTAGGGTTAGGGTTAGCATTAAGTTTAGTTTTAGGGTAGGGGTTAGGTTTAGGGTTAGGGTTAGTGTTAAGGTTAGAGTTAAGGTTAGGGTTAGGATTTGGGTAAGGGTTAGAGTTAGGTTTAGGTTTAGGGTTAGGGTAAGGGTTAGGGTTAGGGTTAGGGTTAGGATTAGGGTTAGGGTAAAGTTTAGGTTTAGGTTTAGGTTTAAGGTTCTGGTAAGGGTAACGGTTAGAGTTAGGTTTAGGGTTAGGTTTAGGGTTAGGTTTAGGGTTAGTGTTAGGTTTAGGGTAAGGGTAAGTGTTAGGGTTATGGTTAGGCTTTGCATTAAGGTTAGGGTTAGGGTTAGGGTAAGGGTAAGTGTTAGGTTTAGGGTTAGGGTTAGGGTTAGGTTAAGGGTTAGGGTTAGGTTTAGGTTTAGGGTTAGGGTAAGGGTAAGGGTTAGGGTTATCTTTAGGGTTAGGGTTAGGGTAAGGGTTATGTTTAAGGTTAGGGTTAGGGTTCAGGTTAGGGTTAGGGTTTGGGTTAGGGTTAGGGTAAGGGTAAGGGTTAGGTTTAGGGTTAGGGTTAGGAAAAGGGTAAGGGTAAGGGTTAGGGTTAGGGTTACGGTTAGGGTAAGGAGTGGGTTTAGTGTTAGGGTTAGTGTAAGGGTTAGGGTTAGGGTTAGGGTTAGCATTAAGGTTAGGGTTAGGGTTATGGTAAGGGTAAGGTTAGGGTTAGAGTTAGGGTTAGGGTTAAGTTTAGGGTTAGGGTCAGGATTTGGGTAAGGGTTAACGTGAGGGTTACGGTTAGGGTTAGATTAAGGGTTTGGGTTAGGGTTAGGGTTAGCTTTAGGGTAAGGGTAAGTGTTAGGTTTAGGGTTAGGGTTAGGGTCAGGGTAAGATTTAGGGTTACGGTTAGGGTTAGCATTAAGTTTAGGGTTAGGGTTAGGGTAAGGGTAAGGGTTAGTTTTAGGGTTAGGGTAAGTGTAAGGGTTAGGGTTATCTTTAGGGTTAGGGTTAGGGTAAGGGTTAGGGTTAGGGTTAGGTTTAGGGTTAAGTTTAGGGTTAGGGTTAGGGTTAGAGTTAGGGTAAGGGTAAGGGTTAGGGTTAGGCTTAGGGTTAGGGTAAGGGTTAGGGGTAGGGTGAGCATTAAGGTTAGGGTTAGGGTTAGGGTAAGGGTAAGGGGTAGGGTTAGAGTTAGGGTTAGGTTTAAAGTTAGGTTTAGGGTTAGGGTAAGGGTTAGGGTTAAGTTTAGGTTTAGGGTTAGGGTAAGGATGAGGGTTAGGGTTAGGTTTAGGGTTAGGGTTAGGGTAAGGGTAAGGGTTAGGGTTAGGATTAGGGTTAAGGTTAGGGTTAGGGTTAGGGTTAGGGTAATGGTAAAGTTTAGGGTTAGGGTTAGCGAAAGGGTAAGGGTAAAGGTTAGGGTTAGGGTTAGGGTTATGGTTAGTGTAAGCATTAGCGTTAGGGTTAGGGTAAGGGTAAGGGTAAGGGGTAGGGGTAGGGTTAGGTTTAGGGAAAGGGTTAGGGTAAGGGTTAGGGTTAGGGTCAGGGTTACGGTTAGGGTAAGGTTTAGGGTTTGGGTTAGGGTTAGCGTAAGTTTTCGGGTTAGGGTTAGGGTTTTTATTAAGGCTAGGGTTAGTGTTAGGGTAAGGGTAAGGTTACGGTTAGGGTTAGGATTAGGGTTAAGGTTAGGGTTAGGGTAAGGGTAAGGGTTAGGGTTAGGGTTAGGGTTAGCATTAAGTTTAGGGATAGGGTTAGGGTAAGGGTAAGTGTTAGTTTTAGGGTTAGGGTTAGGGTTAGGGTAAGGGTTAGGTTTAGGTTTAGGTTTAGGATTAGGGTAAGGGTAAGGGTTAGGGTTATCTTTAGGGTTAGGGGTAGGGTAAGCGTTAGGGTAAGGGGTAGGGTTAGGGTTAAGGTTAGGGTTAGAGTTAGGGTAAGGGTAAGGGTAGGGTTAGGGTTAGGGTTAGGGTAAGGGTAAGGGGTAGGGTTACGGTTAGGGTTAGGTTTAAAGTTAGGTTTAGGGTTAGGGTAAGGGTTAGGGTTAGGTTTAGGGTTAGGGTTAGAGTAAGGATGAGGATTAGGGTTAGTTTTAGGGTTAGGGTTAGGGTAAGGGTAAGGGTTAGGTTTAGGATTAGGGTTAGGGTTAAGGTTAGGGTTAGGGTTAGGGTTAGGGTTAGGGTAAGGGTAAGGTTTAGGGTTAGGGTTAGCGAAAGGGTAAGGGTAAAGGTTAGGGTTAGGGTTATTATTAAGGTTAGTGTAAGGATTAGGGTTAGGGTTAGGGTTAGGGTAAGGGTTAGGGTTAGGGTTAGCATTAAGTTTAGTTTTAGGGTAAGGGTTAGGTTTAGGGTTAGGGTTAGTGTTAAGGTTAGAGTTAAGGTTAGGGTTAAGATTTGGGTAAGGGTTAGAGTTAGGTTTAGGTTTAGGGTTAGGGTAAGGGTTAGGGTTAGGGTTAGGGTTAGGATTAGGGTTAGGTAAAGTTTAGGTTTAGGTTTAGGTTTAAGGTTCTGGTAAGGGTAAGGGTTAGAGTTAGGTTTAGGGTTAGGTTTAGGGTTAGGGTTAGGGTTAGTGTTAGGTTTAGGGTAAGGGTAAGGGTTAGGGTTAGGGTTAGATTTAGGTTTAGGGTAAGGATTAGGGTTAGGGTTAGGGTTAGGTTTAGGGTTAGGGTAAGGGTTAGAGTTAGGGTTAGGGTTATGGTTAGGGTTAAGTTTAGGGTTAGGGTTAGGGTTAGGGTAAGGGTAAGGCTTAGGGTTAGGGTTAGGGTTAGGGAAAGGGTAAGGGTAAGGGTTAGGGTTAGGGTTACGGTTATGTTTAGGGTTAGGAATAGGGTTAGGGTTAGGGTTAGGGTTAGGGTAAGGGTTAGGTTTAGGGTTAGTGTTAGCATTAAGGTTAGGGTTAGGGTTATGGTAAGGGTAAGGTTAGGGTTGGGGTTAGTGTTAGGGTTTAGGGTTAGGGTTAGGGTTAGGATTTGGTTAAGGGTTAAAATTAGGGTTACGTTTTGGGTTAGATTAAGGGTTAGGGTTAGGGTTAGTGTTACTTTTAGGGTTAGTTGTAAGTGTTAGGGTTAGGGTTAGCGGTTAGCGTTAGGGTTAGGGTTAAGGTTAGGGGTAGGGTTAGCTTTAGGGTTAGGTTAGGGTGAGGGTTAGGGTTAGGGTTATGGTTAGCGTTAGCGTTAGGGTTAGGTTTAGGGTTAGGGAAACTGTTAGGGTTAGGGTTAGGTTAGGGTTAGGGTTAGCTTTAGGTTTAGGGTTAGGGTTAGGGTTACGGAAACGGTTAGGGTTAGGTTTAGGGTTAGGGTTAGGGTTAGGTTAGGTTTAGGGTTAGGGTTATGGTGAGGGTTAATGTTAGGGTTAGGGTTAGCTTTAGGGTTAGGGTTAGGGTTAGGGTTAGCTTTAGGGTTAGGGTTAGGGTGAGGATTAGGGTAAGTGTTAGGGTTAGGATTAGGGTTAGGCTTAGGGTGGGGTAAGGGTAAGTGTTAGGGTTAGGGTTAGGGTTAGGCTAAGGGTAAGGGTTAGGGTTAGGCTTAGGGTTAGGGTAAGTGTAAGTGTTAGGGTTATGGTCAGGCTTTGCA
>NW_028327804.1:1833424-1835924 GCF_031878675.1 Megascapheus bottae | reverse complement strand
TAGGGTTACGGTTAGGGTAAGGAGTGGGTTTAGTGTTAGGGTTAGGGTAAGGGTTAGGGTTAGGGTTAGGGTTAGCATTAAGGTTAGGGTTAGGGTTATGGTAAGGGTAAGGTTAGGGTTAGAGTTAGGGTTAGGGTTAAGTTTAGGGTTACGATCAGGATTTGGGTAAGGGTTAACATGAGGGTTACGGTTAGGGTTAGATTAAGGGTTAGGGCTAGGGTTAGGGTTAGGTTTAGGGTAAGGGTAAGTGTTAGGGTTAGGGTTAGGGTTAGGGTCAGGGTAAGGTTTAGGGTTACGGTTAGGGTTAGCATTAAGTTTAGGGGTTAGGGTAAGGGTAAGGGTTAGTTTTAGGGTTAGGGTAAGGGTTAGTTTTTATTTTAGGGTTAGGGTAAGGGTACGGGTTAGGGTTATCTTTAGGGTTAGGTTTATGGTTAAGTTTAGGGTTAGGGTTAGGGTTAGAGTTAGGGTAAGGATAAGGGTTAGGGTTAGTCGTAGTGTAAGGGTAAGAGTTAGGGTTAGGGTGAGGATTAAGGTTAGGTTAGGGTTAGGGTAAGGGTAAGGGGTAGGTTTAGAGTTAGGGTTAGATTTAAAGTTAGGTTTAGGGTTAGGGTAAGGGTTAGGGTTAGGTTTAGGGTTAGGGTTAGGGTAAGGATGAGGGTTAGGGTTAGGTTTAGGGTTAGGGTTAGGGTAAGGGTAAGGGTTAAGGTTAGGATTAGGGTTAAGGTTAGGGTTAGGGGTTAGGGTTAGGGTTAGGGTTAAGTTTAGGGTTAGCGTCAGGATTTGGGTAAGGGTTAACGTGAGGGTTATGGTTAGGGTTATATTAAGGGTTAGGGTTAGGGTTAGGGTTAGGGTTAGGGTAAGGGTAAGTGTTAGGGTTAGGGTTAGGGTTAAGGTCAGGTTTAGGTTTAGGGTTAGGGTAAGGGTAAGGGTTAGGGTTATCTTTAGGGTTAGGGTTAGGGTAAGGTTTAGGGTTAGGGTTAGGTTTCGGGTTAAGGTTAGGGTTAGGGTTAGGGTTAGGTTTAGGGTAAGGGTAAGGGTTAGGGTTATCTTTAGGGTTAGGGTTATGGTAAGGGTTAGCGTTAGGGTTAGGGTTAGGGTTAAGGTTAGGGTTAGGGTTAGGATTTGAGTAAGGGTTGGGGTTAGGTTTAGGGTGAGGTTTAGGGTAAGGGTTAGGGTTAGGTTTAGGGTTAGGGTAAGGTTAAGTGTTAGGGTTAGGGTTAGGGTTAGGGTAATGGTAAGGGTTAGTGTTAGGGTTAGGGTTACCATTAAGGTTAGGGTTAGGGTTAGGGTAAGGGTAAGGGTTAGGGTTAGTGTTAGAGTAAAGGTTAGGGTTAGGGATTAGGGTTAGGGTTAATATTAGGGTAAGAGTTAGGGTTAGGGTTAGGATTAGGGTAAGGTTTAGGGGTTAGGGATAGGGTTATGGCAAGGGTAAGTGTTAGGGTTAGGCTTAGGCTCAGGGTCAAAATTATGGTTAGAGTAAGGGTTAGGGTTAGGGTTAGGGTTAGTGTTAGGGTAAGTGTTAGGGTTAGGGTTAGGGTTAGGCTTAGGGTAGGGTAAGGAAAGTGTTAGGGTTAGGGTTAGGTTTAGGGTTAGGCTAATGGTAAGGGTTAGGGTTTGGGTTAGGTTCACGGTTGGGCTTAAGGTTAGAGTTAAGGTTAGGGTAAGGGTAAGGTTTAGGGTTAGGATTAGGGTGAGGGTTAGGTTTCGGGTAAGTGTTAGGGTTCGGGTTAGGGTTAGGGTAAGGTTACGGTTAGGTTTAGGGTTGGGGTTAAGGTTAGGGTTAGGGTAAGGGTAAGGGTTAGGTTTATTGTTGGGGTTAAGGTTAGGTTAGGGTTACGGTAAGGGTAAGGGTTAGGGTTAGGATTAGGGTGAGGGTTAGGTTTAGGGTTAGGATTAGGTTAGGATTGGGGTTCGGTTTAGGTTTAGGGTTAGGGTAAGAGTAAGGGTTGGGGTTAGGTTTAGGGTAAAGTTTAGGGTTAGGGTTAGCGTTAGGGTTAGGGTTAGGGAAAGGGTAAGGTTTAGGGTTAGGGTTAGGTTTAGGGTGACGTTTAGGGTAAGGATTACGGTTAGGGTTAGGGTTAGTGTTAGGGTTAGCATTAAGGTTGGGTTTAGGGTTAAGGTAAGGGTAAGATTTAGGGTTAGGGTTAGGGTTAGGGTAAGGGTTAGGAATCGTGTTAGGGTTAGGGTTAGGGAAAGGGTAAGGTTTAGGCTTAGAGTTAGGTTAAGGTTAGGGCTAGGGTTAGGGTTTGGATTAGGGTTAGGGCAAGGGTAATGGTTAGGGGAAGGATTAGTGTTAGGGTTAGTGTTAGGGTAACGGTTAGGGTTAGGATTAGGTTTAGGGTTAGCATTTAGGTTAGGGTTAGGTTTAGGGTAACGGTAAAATTTAGGTTTAGCGTTAGGGTTAGGGTAAGGATTATGGTTAGGATTAGAGTTAGGGTAATGGTTAGGGTTAGGATTAGTGTGAGAATTAATTTAGGGCTAGGGTTAGGGTAAGGGTAAA
>NW_028327804.1:1829008-1833224 GCF_031878675.1 Megascapheus bottae | reverse complement strand
TGTTAGGTTTAGGGTTAGGTTTAGGGTAAGGGTAAGTGTTAGGGTTAGGGTTAGGGTTAGGGTCAGGGTAAGGGTTATGGGTACGGTTAGGGTTAGCATTAAGTTTAGGGTTAGGGTTAGGGTAAGGGTAAGGGTTAGTTTTAGGGTTAGGGTAAGGGTTAGTTTTAATTTTAGGGTTAGGGTAAGGGTAAGGGTTAGGGTTATCTTTAGGGTTAGGGTTAGGGTAAGGGTTAGGGTTAGGGTTAGGTTTAGGGTTAAGTTTAGGGTTAGGGTTAGGGTTAGAGATAGGGTAAGGGTAAGGGTTAGGGTTAGGCTTAGGGTTAGGGTAAGGGTTAAGGGTAGGGTGAGCATTAAGGTTAGTGTTAGGGTTAGGGTAAGGGTAAGGGGTAGGGTTAGGGTTAAGGATAGGGTTAGGTTTAGGGTGAGCATTAAGGTTAGGGTTAGTGTTAGGGTAAGGGTAAGGGGTAGGGTTAGGTTTAGGGTTAGGGTTAGGGTAAGGATGAGGGTTAGGGTGAGGTTTAGGGTTAGGTTTAGGGTAAGGGTAAGGGTTAGGGTTAGGATTAGGGTTAGGGTTAAGGTTAGGGTTTAGATTATGGTTAGGGTAGGGTAAGGATTAGGGTTAGGGCTAGGGTTAGGTTTAGGGTAAGGGGAAGGGTTAGGGTTAGGGTTAGAGTAAGGGTTGGCTTTAGGTTTAGAGTTAGGGTTATGGTAAGGGTAAGGGTTAGGGTTAACTTTAGGGTTAGGGTTAGGGTAAGCGTTAGGGTTAGGGTTAGGGTTAAGGTAAGGATAAGGGTTAGGGTTAGGGTTAGGGTTAGCATTAAGTTTAGGGTTAGGGTTAGGGTAAGGGTAAGGGTTAGTTTTAGGGTTAGGGTTAGGGTTAGGGTAAGGGTTAGGTTTAGGTTTAGGTTTAGGGTTAGGGTAAGGGTAAGGGTTAGGGTTATCTTTAGGGTTAGGTGTAGGGTAAGCGTTAGGGTTAGGGTTAGGGTTAGGGTTAAGGTTAGGGTTACAGTTAGGGTAAGGGTAAGGGTAGGGTTAGGTTAGGGTTAGGGTAAGGGTTAGGGTTAGGGTGAGCATTAAGTTTAGGGTTAGGGTTAGGGTAAGGGTAAGGGGTAGGGTTAGGGTTAGGGTTAGGTTTAAAGTTAGGTTTAGGGTTAGGTAAGGGTTAGGGTTAGGTTTAGGGTTAGGGTTAGAGTAAGGAGGAGGATTAGGGTTAGTTTTAGGGTTAGGGTTAGGGTAAGGGTAAGGGTTAGGTTTAGGATTAGGGTTAGGGTTAAGGTTAGGGTTAGGGTTAGGGTTAGGGTTAGGGTAAGGGTAAGGTTTAGGGTTAGGGTTAGCGAAAGGGTAAGGGTAAAGGTTAGGGTTAGGGTTATTGTTAAGGTTAGTGTAAGGATTAGGGTTAGGGTTAGGGTTAGGGTAAGGGTTAGGGTTAGGGTTAGCATTAAGTTTAGTTTTAGGGTAAGGGTTAGGTTTAGGGTTAGGGTTAGTGTTAAGGTTAGAGTTAAGGTTAGGGTTAAGATTTGGGTAAGGGTTAGAGTTAGGTTTAGGTTTAGGGTTAGGGGTAAGGGTTAGGGTTAGGGTTAGGGTTAGCATTAGGGTTAGGTAAAGTTTAGGTTTAGGTTTAGGTTTAAGGTTCTGGTAAGGGTAAGGGTTAGAGTTAGGTTTAGGGTTAGGTTTAGGGTTAGGGTTAGGGTTAGTGTTAGGTTTAGGTAAGGGTAAGGGTTAGGGTTAGGGTTAGATTTAGGTTTAGGGTAAGGATTAGGGTTAGGGTTAGGGTTAGGTTTAGGGTTAGGGTAAGGGTTAGAGTTAGGGTTAGGGTTATGGTTAGGGTTAAGTTTAGGGGTTAGGGGTTAGGGTTAGGGTAAGGGTAAGGCTTAGGGTTAGGGTTAGGGTTAGGGAAAGGGTAAGGGTAAGGGTTAGGGTTAGGGTTACGGTTATGTTTAGGGTTAGGAATAGGGTTAGGGTTAGGGTTAGGGTTAGGGTAAGGGTTAGGTTTAGGGTTAGTGTTAGCATTAAGGTTAGCTTTAGGGTTATGGTAAGGGTAAGGTTAGGGTTGGGGTTAGTGTTAGGGTTTAGGGTTAGGGTTAGGGTTAGGATTTGGTTAAGGGTTAAAATTAGGGTTACGTTTTGGGTTAGATTAAGGGTTAGGGTTAGGGTTAGTGTTACTTTTAGGGTAAGGGTAAGTGTTAGGGTTAGGGTTAGGGTTAGCATTATGGTTAGGCTTAAGGTTAGGGTAAGGGTAAGGGTTAGGTTAGGGTTAGGGTTAGGGTTAGGATAAGGGTTAAGGTTAGGTTTAGGTTTAGGGTTAGGGTAAGAGTAGGATTAGGTTTATCTTTAGGGTTAGGGTTAGGGTAAGGGTTAGGGTTAGGGTTAGGGTTAGGTTTAGGGTAAGGGTTAGGGTTAGGGTTAGGTTTAGGGAAAGGGTAAGTGTTAGGGTTAGGCTTAGGGTTAGGATTAGGGTAAGGTTTAGGTTTCGGGTTAGGTTTAGGTTTAGGGTTGGGGTTAAGGTTAGGGTTAGGGTAAGGGTAAGGGTTAGGGTTAGGGTTAGGGTTAGGGTAAGTGTTAGGGTTAGGATTAGGGTTAGGCTTAGGGTGGGGTAAGGGTAAGTGTTAGGGTTAGGGTTAGGGTTAGGCTAAGGGTAAGGGTTAGGGTTAGGCTTAGGGTTAGGGTAAGTGTAAGTGTTAGGGTTATGGTTAGGCTTTGCATTAAGGTTAGGGTTAGGGTTAGGGTAAGGGTAAGTGTTAGGTTTAGGGTTAGGGTTAGGGTTAGGTTAAGGGTTAGGGTTAGGTTTAGGTTTAGGGTTAGGGTAAGGGTAAGGGTTAGGGTTAGGGTTAGGGTTAGGGTTCAGGTTAGGGTTAGGGTTAGGGTTAGGGTAAGGGTAAGGGTTAGGTTTAGGGTTAGGGTTAGGAAAAGGGTAAGGGTAAGGGTTAGGGTTAGGCTTAGGGTGGGGTAAGGGTAAGTGTTAGGGTTAGGGTTAGGGTTAGGCTAAGAGTAGGGGTTAGGGTTAGGGTTAGGGTTAGAGTAAGCGTAAGTGTTAGGGTTAAGGTTAGGGTTAGCATTAAGGTTAGGGTTAGGGTTAGGGTAAGGGTAAGTGTTAGGTTTAGGGTTAGGGTTAGGGTTAGGTTAAGTGTTAGGGTTAGGTTTAGGTTTAGGGTTAGGGTAAGGGTAAGGTTTAGGGTTATGTTTAGGGTTAGGGTTAGGGTAAGGGTTAGGGTTAAGGTTAGAGTTAGGGTTCAGGTTAGGGTTAGGGTTTGGGTTAGGGTTAGGGTAAGGGTAAGGTTAGGTTTAGGGTTAGGGTTAAGAAAAGGGTAAGGGTAAGGGTTAGGGTTAGGGTTACGGTTAGGGTAAGGAGTGGGTTTAGTGTTAGGGTTAGTGTAAGGGTTAGGGTTAGGGTTAGGGTTAGCATTAAGGTTAGGGTTAGGGTTATGGTTAGGGTAAGGTTAGGGTTAGAGTTAGTGTTAGGGTTAAGTTTAGGGTTAGGGTCACGATTTGGGTAAGGGTTAACGTGAGGGTTACGGTTAGGGTTAGATTAAGGGTTTGGGTTAGGGTTAGGGTTAGCTTTAGGGTAAGGGTAAGTGTTAGGGTTAGGGTTATTGTAAGGGTTAGGGTTAGGGTTAGGTTTAGGGTTAAGTTTAGGGTTAGGGTTAGGGTTAGAGTTAGGGTAAGGGTAAGGGGTTAGGGTTAGGCTTAGGGTTAGGGTAAGGGTTAGGGTTAGGGTGAGCATTAAGGTTAGGGTTAGGGTTAGGGTAAGGGTAAGGGGTAGGGTTAGAGTTAGGGTTAGGTTTAAAGTTAGGTTTAGGGTTAGGGTAAGGGTTAGGGTTAAGTTTAGGTTTAGAGTTAGGGTAAGGATGAGGGTTAGGGTTAAGTTTAGGGTTAGTTTTAGGGTAAGGGTAAGGGTTAGGGTTAGGATTAGGGTTAAGGTTAGGGTTAGGGTTAGGGTTAGGGTTAGGGTAATGGTAAAGTTTAGGGTTAGGGTTAGCGAAAGGGTAAGGGTAAAGGTTAGGGTTAGGGTTAGGGTTACGGTTAGTGTAAGCATTAGGGTTAGGGTTAGGGTAAGGGTAAGGGTAAGGGGTAGGGGTAGGGTTAGGTTTAGGGAAAGGGGTTAAGGGTAAGGGTTAGGGTTAGGGTCAGGGTTACGGTTAGGATAAGGTTTAGGGTTTGGGTTAGGGTTAGCGTAAGTTTTCGGGTTAGGGTTAGGGTTTTTATTAAGGCTAGGGTT